>NW_027414958.1:0-88660 GCF_964106895.1 Numenius arquata
CCTGTTTTTCACTTTTTCCCAGCACCGGCCTCCAAAAATTCGAAACATCCTGGCCTGGTTCCCACAGCCAAGGTGTCAGCAAGACCAAGTCTTGCTTGTTTTCAAGGTCTCTGGGAACTACTTGCATTGCCACCCAGACTTTGGGGCTGCGGGCTTTCCTGGCCACTCTGTCCTCACAAGCACCTTTTTTTTAACTTTTCCTCAGCACCGGCCTCCAATATGCCGAACGTCCGGAGCTGAGTCCTACACCAAAGGTGGCAGCCAGAACAACTCTTGCTTTCTTTCAAGATCTCTGGGAACTACTTGCATTGCCACCCAGAGTTTGGGGCTGCGGGCTTTCCTGGCCACTCGATCCTCAAAAGAACCTTTTTTCTTTATCATTTTCCTGCACCGGCCCATAAAAATTCTGAACCTCAGGAGCTGACTCCCACAAACCAGGTGGCAGCCAGAACACCTCTTGATTTTTAGGAACGCCTCTGGGAACTACTTGCATTGCCACCCAGACTTTGGGGCTGTGGGCTTTCCTGGCCACTCTCTCCTCAAAAGCACCTTTTTTTCACTTTTTCCCAACACCGGCCTCCAAAAATGCCGATCTTAAGGAGCTGACTCCCACAACCCAGGTGGCAGCCAGAACACCTCTTGATTTTTAGGAACGCCTCTGGGGAACTACTTGCATTGCCACCCAGACTTTGGGGCTGCGGGCTTTCCTGACCACTCGATCCTCAAAAGCACCTGTTTTTCACCTTTTCCCAGAACCGGCCTCCAAAAATGCCGGTCTTCAGGAGATGAGTCCCACAACCAAGGCATCAGCAAGACCAAGTCTTGCTTGTTTTCAAGGTCTCTGGGAACTACTTGCATTGCCACCCAGACTTTGGGGCTGCGGGCTTTCCTGGCCACTGTGTCCTCAAAAGCACCTGTTTTTCACTTTTTCCCAGCACCGGCCTCCAAAAATTCGAAACATCCTGGCCTGGTTCCCACAGCCAAGGCATCAGCAAGACCAAGTCTTGCTTGTTTTCAAGGTCTCTGGGAACTACTTGCATTGCCACCCAGACTTTGGGGCTGTGGGCTTTCCTGGCCACTCGATCCTCAAAAGCACCTTTTTTCTTTATCATTTTCCTGCACCGGCCCAGAAAAATTCTGAACCTCAGGAGCTGACTCCCACAACCCAGGTGGCAACCAGAACACCTCTTGATTTTTAGGAACGCCTCTGGGGAACTACTTGCATTGCCACCCAGACTTTGGGGCTGCGGGCTTTCCTGGCCACTCTATCCTCAAAAGCACCTTTTTTTCACTTTTTCCCAGCACCGGCCTCCAAAAATTCGAAACATCCTGGCCTGGTTCCCACAGCCAAGGAGTCAGCAAGACCAAGTCTTGCTTGTTTTCAAGGTCTCTGGGAACTACTTGCATTGCCACCCAGACTTTGGGGCTGTGGGCTTTCCTGTCCACTCTGTCCTCACAAGCACCTTTTTTTTGACTTTTCCCCAGCACCGGCCTCCAATATGCCGAACGTCCTGGCCTGGATCCCACAGCCAAGGTGGCAGCCAGAACAACTCTTGCTTTCTTTCAAGGTCTCTGGGAACTACTTGCATTGCCACCCAGACTTTGGGGCTGCGGGCTTTCCTGGCCACTGTCCTCAAAAGCACCTTTTTTCTTTATCATTTTCCTGCACCGGCCCATAAAAATTCTGAACCTCCGGAGCTGACTCCACACCCCAGGTGGCAGCCAGAACACCTCTTGATTTTTTAGGAACGCCTCTGGGGAACTACTTGCATTGCCACCCAGACTTTGGGGCTGTGGGCTTTCCTGGCCACTCTGTCCTCAAAAGCACCTTTTTTTTGACTTTTCCCCAGCACCGGCCTCCAATATGCCGAACGTCCTGGCCTGGCTCCCACAGCCAAGGTAGCAGGCAGAACAACTCTTGCTTTCTTTCAAGGTCTCTGGGAACTACTTGCATTGCCACCCAGAGTTTGGGGCTGCGGGGTTTCCTGGCCACTCTATCCTCAAAAGAATCTTTTTTTCACTTTACCCCAGCACCGGACCCCAAAATATGCTGAACGTCCTGGCCTGGCTCCCACAGCCAAGGTGGCAGCCAGAACAAATCTTCCTTTCTTTCAAGGTCTCTGGGAACTACTTGCATTGCCACCCAGACTTTGGGGCTACGGGCTTTCCTGGCCACTCGATCCTCAAAAGATCCTTTTTTTCACTTTTCCCCTGCACCGGCCTCCAATATGCCGAACGTCCTGGCCTGGCTCCCACAGCCAAGGTGGCAGCCAGAACTACTCTTGCTTTCTTTCAAGGTCTCTGGGGACTACTTGCATTGCCACCCAGACTTTGGGGCTGTGGGCTTTCCTGGCCACTCTATCCTCAAAAGCACCTATTTTTCACTTTTTCCCAGCACCGGCCTCCAAAAATGCCGATCTTCAGGAGATGAGTCCCACAACCAAGGCATCAGCAAGACCAAGTCTTGCTTGTTTTCATGGTCTCTGGGAACTACTTGCATTGCCACCCAAACTTTGGGGCTGTGGGCTTTCCTGGCCACTGTCCTCAAAAGCACCTTTTTTCTTTATCATTTTCCTGCACCGGCCCATAAAAATTCTGAACCTCAGGAGCTGACTCCACAACCCAGGTGGCAGCCAGAACACCTCTTGATTTTTAGGAACGCCTCTGGGGAACTACTTGCATTGCCACCCAGACTTTGGGGCTGCGGGCTTTCCTGGCCACTCGATCCTCAAAAGCACCTTTTTTTCACCTTTTCCCAGCACCGGCCTCCGAAAATTCCCAACGTTAGGAGCTGACTCCCACAGCCCAGGTGGCAGCCAGAACACCTCTTGATTTTTAGGAACGCCTCTGGGGAACTACTTGCATTGCCACCCAGACTTTGGGGCTGCGGGCTTTCCTGGCCACTCTGTCCTCAAAACTACCTTTTTTTCACTTTTTCCCAGCACCGGCCTCCAAAAATGCAGATCTTCAGGAGATGAGTCCCAAAATCAAGGCATCAGCAAGACCAAGTCTTGCTTTCTTTCAAGGTCTCTGGGAACTACTTGCATTGCCACCCAGACTTTGGGGCTACGGGCTTTCCTGGCCACTCGATCATCACAAGCACTTTTTTTCACCTTTTCCCAGCACCGGCCTCCAAAAATGCCGATCTTCAGGAGATGAGTCCCACAACCAAGGCATCAGCAAGACCAAGTCTTGCTTGTTTTCAAGGTCTCTGGGAATTACTTGCATTGCCACCCAGACTTTGGGGCTGCGGGCTTTCCTGGCCACTGTCCTCAAAAGCACCTTTTTTCTTTATCATTTTCCTGCACCGGCCCATAAAAATTCTGAACCTCAGGAGCTGACTCCACACCAAGGTGGCAGCCAGAACACCTCTTGATTTTTAGGAACGCCTCTGGGGAACTACTTGCATTGCCACCCAGACTTTGGGGCTGCGGGCTTTCCTGTCCACTCTGTCCTCAAAAGCACCTTTTTTTCACCTTTTCCCAGCACCGGCCTCCGAAAATTCCCAACGTTAGGAGCTGACTCCACAACCCAGGTGGCAGCCAGAACACCTCTTGATTTTTAGGAACGCCTCTGGGGAACTACTTGCATTGCCACCCAGACTTTGGGGCTGCGGGCTTTCCTGGCCACTGTCCTCAAAAGCACCTTTTTTCTTTATCATTTTCCTGCACCGGCCCATAAAAATTCTGAACCTCCGGAGCTGACTCCACACCCCAGGTGGCAGCCAGAACACCTCTTGATTTTTTAGGAACGCCTCTGGGGAACTACTTGCATTGCCACCCAGACTTTGGGGCTGTGGGCTTTCCTGGCCACTCTGTCCTCAAAAGCACCTTTTTTTTGACTTTTCCCCAGCACCGGCCTCCAATATGCCGAACGTCCTGGCCTGGCTCCCACAGCCAAGGTAGCAGGCAGAACAACTCTTGCTTTCTTTCAAGGTCTCTGGGAACTACTTGCATTGCCACCCAGAGTTTGGGGCTGCGGGGTTTCCTGGCCACTCTATCCTCAAAAGAATCTTTTTTTCACTTTACCCCAGCACCGGACCCCAAAATATGCTGAACGTCCTGGCCTGGCTCCCACAGCCAAGGTGGCAGCCAGAACAAATCTTCCTTTCTTTCAAGGTCTCTGGGAACTACTTGCATTGCCACCCAGACTTTGGGGCTACGGGCTTTCCTGGCCACTCGATCCTCAAAAGATCCTTTTTTTCACTTTTCCCCTGCACCGGCCTCCAATATGCCGAACGTCCTGGCCTGGCTCCCACAGCCAAGGTGGCAGCCAGAACTACTCTTGCTTTCTTTCAAGGTCTCTGGGGACTACTTGCATTGCCACCCAGACTTTGGGGCTGTGGGCTTTCCTGGCCACTCTATCCTCAAAAGCACCTATTTTTCACTTTTTCCCAGCACCGGCCTCCAAAAATGCCGATCTTCAGGAGATGAGTCCCACAACCAAGGCATCAGCAAGACCAAGTCTTGCTTGTTTTCATGGTCTCTGGGAACTACTTGCATTGCCACCCAAACTTTGGGGCTGTGGGCTTTCCTGGCCACTGTCCTCAAAAGCACCTTTTTTCTTTATCATTTTCCTGCACCGGCCCATAAAAATTCTGAACCTCAGGAGCTGACTCCACAACCCAGGTGGCAGCCAGAACACCTCTTGATTTTTAGGAACGCCTCTGGGGAACTACTTGCATTGCCACCCAGACTTTGGGGCTGCGGGCTTTCCTGGCCACTCGATCCTCAAAAGCACCTTTTTTTCACCTTTTCCCAGCACCGGCCTCCGAAAATTCCCAACGTTAGGAGCTGACTCCCACAGCCCAGGTGGCAGCCAGAACACCTCTTGATTTTTAGGAACGCCTCTGGGGAACTACTTGCATTGCCACCCAGACTTTGGGGCTGCGGGCTTTCCTGGCCACTCTGTCCTCAAAACTACCTTTTTTTCACTTTTTCCCAGCACCGGCCTCCAAAAATGCAGATCTTCAGGAGATGAGTCCCAAAATCAAGGCATCAGCAAGACCAAGTCTTGCTTTCTTTCAAGGTCTCTGGGAACTACTTGCATTGCCACCCAGACTTTGGGGCTACGGGCTTTCCTGGCCACTCGATCATCACAAGCACTTTTTTTCACCTTTTCCCAGCACCGGCCTCCAAAAATGCCGATCTTCAGGAGATGAGTCCCACAACCAAGGCATCAGCAAGACCAAGTCTTGCTTGTTTTCAAGGTCTCTGGGAATTACTTGCATTGCCACCCAGACTTTGGGGCTGCGGGCTTTCCTGGCCACTGTCCTCAAAAGCACCTTTTTTCTTTATCATTTTCCTGCACCGGCCCATAAAAATTCTGAACCTCAGGAGCTGACTCCACACCAAGGTGGCAGCCAGAACACCTCTTGATTTTTAGGAACGCCTCTGGGGAACTACTTGCATTGCCACCCAGACTTTGGGGCTGCGGGCTTTCCTGTCCACTCTGTCCTCAAAAGCACCTTTTTTTCACCTTTTCCCAGCACCGGCCTCCGAAAATTCCCAACGTTAGGAGCTGACTCCACAACCCAGGTGGCAGCCAGAACACCTCTTGATTTTTAGGAACGCCTCTGGGGAACTACTTGCATTGCCACCCAGACTTTGGGGCTGCGGGCTTTCCTGGCCACTCGATCCTCAAAAGCACCTTTTTTTCACTTTTTCCCAGCACCGGCCTCCAAAAATTCGAAACATCCTGGCCTGGTTCCCACAGCCAAGGCATCAGCAAGACCAAGTCTTGCTTGTTTTCAAGGTCTCTGGGAACGACTTGCATGGCCACCCAGACTTTGGGGCTGCGGGCTTTCCTGGCCACTCGATCCTCAAAAGAACCTTTTTTTCACTTTTCCCTAGCACCGGCCTCCAATATGCTGAACGTCCTAGCCTGGCTCCTATCCCAAGGCATCAGCAAGACCAAGTCTTGCTTGTTTTCATGGTCTCTGGGAACTACTTGCGTTGCCACCCAGACTTTGGGGCTGTGGGCTTTCCTGTCCACTCTGTCCTCACAAGCACCTTTTTTTTCTCTTTTCCCCAGCACCGGCCTCCAATAAGCTGAACGTCCTGGCCTGGCTCCCACAGCCAAGGTGGCAGCCAGAAAAACTCTTGCTTTCTTTCAAGGTCTCTGGGAACTACGTGCATTGCCACCCAGACTTTGGGGCTGCGGGCTTTCTTGGACACTCTCTCCTCAAAAGCACCTTTTTTCTTTATCATTTCCTGCACCGGCCCATAAAAATGCCGATCTTCAGGAGCTGACTCCCACAAACCAGGTGGCAGCCAGAACACCTCTTGATTTTTAGGAACGCCTCTGGGGAACTACTTGCATTGCCACCCAGACTTTGGGGCTGCGGGCTTTCCTGGCCACTCGATTCTCAAAAGCACCTTTTTTTCACCTTTTCCCAGCAACGGCCTCCAAAAATTCCAAACGTTAGGAGCTGACTCCACAACCCAGGTGGCAGCCAGAACACCTCCTGCTTGTTTTGAACGTCTCTGGGAACTACTTGCATTGCCACCCAGACTTTGGGGCTGCGGGCTTTCCTGGCCACTCTATCCTCAAAAGAACCTGTTTTGCACTTTTTCCCAGCACCGGCCTCCAAAAATGCCGATCTTCAGGAGATGAGTCCCACAACCAAGGCATCAGCAAGACCAAGTCTTGCTTGTTTTCAAGGTCTCTGGGAACTACTTGCATTGCCACCCAGACTTTGGGGCTGCGGGCTTTCCTGGCCACTCGGTCCTCAAAAGAACCTTTTTTTCACTTTTTCCCAGCACCGGCCTCCAAAAATTCGAAACATCCTGGCCTGGTTCCCACAGCCAAGGTGTCAGCAAGACCAAGTCTTGCTTGTTTTCAAGGTCTCTGGGAACTACTTCCATTGCCACCCAGACTTTGGGGCTGCGGGCTTTCTTGGCCACTCTGTCCTCAAAACTACCTTTTTTTCACTTTTTCCCAGCACCGGCCTCCAAAAATGCCGATCTTCAGGAGATGAGTCCCACAGCCAAGGCATCAGCAAGACCAAGTCTTGCTTGTTTTCAAGGTCTCTGGGAACGACTTGCATGGCCACCCAGACTTTGGGGCTGTGGGCTTTCCTGGCCACTCTGTCCTCAAAACCACCTTTTTTTCACCTTTTCCCAGCACCGGCCTCCAAAATTCCCAACGTTAGGAGCTGACTCCACAGCCCAGGTGGCAGCCAGAACACCTCCTGCTTGTTTTGAACGTCTCGGGGAACTACTTGCATTGCCACCCAGACTTTGGGGCTGTGGGCTTTCCTGGCCACTCGATCCTCAAAAGCACCTATTTTTCACCTTTTCCCAGCACCGGCCTCCAAAAATTCCCAACGTTAGGAGCTGACTCCACAACCCAGGTGGCAGCCAGAACACCTCCTGCTTGTTTTGAACGTCTCTGGGAACTACTTGCATTGCCACCCAGACTTTGGGGCTGCGGGCTTTGCTGGACACTCTGTCCTCACAAGCACCTTTTTTTTGACTTTTCCCCAGCACCGGCCTCCAATATGCCGAACGTCCTGGCCTGGCTCCCACAGCCAAGGTGGCAGCCAGAACAACTCTTGCTTTCTTTCAAGGTCTCTGGGAACTACTTGCATTGCCACCCAGACTTTGGGGCTACGGGCTTTCCTGGCCACTCGATCCTCACAAGCAGCTTTTTTTCACTTTTCCCCAGCACCGGACCCCAATATGCTGAACGTCCTTGCCTGGCTCCCACTCCCAAGTTGGCAGCCAGAACAACTCTTGCTTTCTTTCACGGTCTCTGGGAAGTACTTGCTTTGCCACCCAGACTTTGGGGCTGCAGGCTTTCCTGGCCACTCTATCCTCAAAAGCACCTTTTTTTCACCTTTTCCCAGCACCGGCCTCCAAAAATGCCGATCTTCAGGAGATGAGTCCCACAACCAAGGCATCAGCAAGACCAAGTCTTGCTTGTTTTCATGGTCTCTGGGAACTACTTGCATTGCCACCCAAACTTTGGGGCTGTGGGCTTTCCTGGCCACTGTCCTCAAAAGCACCTTTTTTCTTTATCATTTTCCTGCACCGGCCCATAAAAATTCTGAACCTCAGGAGCTGACTCCACAACCCAGGTGGCAGCCAGAACACCTCTTGATTTTTAGGAACGCCTCTGGGGAACTACTTGCATTGCCACCCAGACTTTGGGGCTGCGGGCTTTCCTGGCCACTCGATCCTCAAAAGCACCTGTTTTTCACTTTTTCCCAGCACCGGCCTCCAAAAATTCGAAACATCCTGGCCTGGTTCCCACAGCCAAGGTGTCAGCAAGACCAAGTCTTGCTTGTTTTCAAGGTCTCTGGGAACTACTTGCATTGCCACCCAGACTTTGGGGCTGCGGGCTTTCCTGGCCACTCTGTCCTCACAAGCACCTTTTTTTTAACTTTTCCTCAGCACCGGCCTCCAATATGCCGAACGTCCGGAGCTGAGTCCTACACCCAAGGTGGCAGCCAGAACAACTCTTGCTTTCTTTCAAGATCTCTGGGAACTACTTGCATTGCCACCCAGACTTTGGGGCTGCGGGCTTTCCTGGCCACTCGATTCTCAAAAGCACCTTTTTTCTTTATCATTTCCTGCACCGGCCCATAAAAATGCCGATCTTCAGGAGTTGACTCCCACAACCCAGGTGGCAGCCAGAACACCTCTTGATTTTTAGGAACGCCTCTGGGAACTACTTGCATTGCCACCCAGACTTTGGGGCTGCGGGCTTTCCTGGCCACTCTCTCCACAAAAGCACCTTTTTTTCACTTTTTCCCAACACCGGCCTCCAAAAATGCCGATCTTAAGGAGCTGACTCCCACAAACCAAGTCGCAGCCAGAACACCTCTTGATTTTTAGGAACGCCTCTGGGGAACTACTTGCATTGCCACCCAGACTTTGGGGCTGCGGGCTTTCCTGGCCACTCGATCCTCAAAAGCACCTGTTTTTCACCTTTTCCCAGAACCGGCCTCCAAAAATGCCGGTCTTCAGGAGATGAGTCCCACAACCAAGGCATCAGCAAGACCAAGTCTTGCTTGTTTTCAAGGTCTCTGGGAACTACTTGCATTGCCACCCAGACTTTGGGGCTGTGGGCTTTCCTGGCCACTGTGTCCTCAAAAGCACCTGTTTTTCACTTTTTCCCAGCACCGGCCTCCAAAAATTCGAAACATCCTGGCCTGGTTCCCACAGCCAAGGCATCAGCAAGACCAAGTCTTGCTTGTTTTCAAGGTCTCTGGGAACTACTTGCATTGCCACCCAGACTTTGGGGCTGCGGGCTTTCCTGGCCACTCTGTCCTCAAAACTACCTTTTTTTCACTTTTTCCCAGCACCGCCCTCCAAAAATGCCGATCTTCAGGAGATGAGTCCCTCAACCAAGGCATCAGCAAGACCAAGTCTTGCTTGTTTTCAAGGTCTCTGGGAACGACTTGCATGGCCACCCAGACTTTGGGGCTGCGGGCTTTCCTGGCCACTGTGTCCTCAAAAGCACCTGTTTTTCACTTTTTCCCAGCACCGGCCTCCAAAAATTCGAAACATCCTGGCCTGGTTCCCACAGCCAAGGCATCAGCAAGACCAAGTCTTGCTTGTTTTCAAGGTCTCTGGGAACTACTTGCATTGCCACCCAGACTTTGGGGCTGTGGGCTTTCCTGGCCACTCGATCCTCAAAAGCACCTTTTTTCTTTATCATTTTCCTGCACCGGCCCATAAAAATTCTGAACCTCAGGAGCTGACTTCCACAACCCAGGTGGCAACCAGAACACCTCTTGATTTTTAGGAACGCCTCTGGGGAACTACTTGCATTGCCACCCAGACTTTGGGGCTGCGGGCTTTCCTGGCCACTCGATCCTCAAAAGCACCTGTTTTTCACTTTTTCCCAGCACCGGCCTCCAAAAATTCGAAACATCCTGGCCTGGTTCCCACAGCCAAGGTGTCAGCAAGACCAAGTCTTGCTTGTTTTCAAGGTCTCTGGGAACTACTTGCATTGCCACCCAGACTTTGGGGCTGCGGGCTTTCCTGGCCACTCTGTCCTCACAAGCACCTTTTTTTTAACTTTTCCTCAGCACCGGCCTCCAATATGCCGAACGTCCGGAGCTGAGTCCTACACCAAAGGTGGCAGCCAGAACAACTCTTGCTTTCTTTCAAGATCTCTGGGAACTACTTGCATTGCCACCCAGAGTTTGGGGCTGCGGGCTTTCCTGGCCACTCGATCCTCAAAAGCACCTTTTTTCTTTATCATTTTCCTGCACCGGCCCATAAAAATTCTGAACCTCAGGAGCTGACTCCCACAAACCAGGTGGCAGCCAGAACACCTCTTGATTTTTAGGAACGCCTCTGGGAACTACTTGCATTGCCACCCAGACTTTGGGGCTGTGGGCTTTCCTGGCCACTCTCTCCTCAAAAGCACCTTTTTTTCACTTTTTCCCAACACCGGCCTCCAAAAATGCCGATCTTAAGGAGCTGACTCCCACAACCCAGGTGGCAGCCAGAACACCTCTTGATTTTTAGGAACGCCTCTGGGGAACTACTTGCATTGCCACCCAGACTTTGGGGCTGCGGGCTTTCCTGACCACTCGATCCTCAAAAGCACCTGTTTTTCACCTTTTCCCAGAACCGGCCTCCAAAAATGCCGGTCTTCAGGAGATGAGTCCCACAACCAAGGCATCAGCAAGACCAAGTCTTGCTTGTTTTCAAGGTCTCTGGGAACTACTTGCATTGCCACCCAGACTTTGGGGCTGCGGGCTTTCCTGGCCACTGTGTCCTCAAAAGCACCTGTTTTTCACTTTTTCCCAGCACCGGCCTCCAAAAATTCGAAACATCCTGGCCTGGTTCCCACAGCCAAGGCATCAGCAAGACCAAGTCTTGCTTGTTTTCAAGGTCTCTGGGAACTACTTGCATTGCCACCCAGACTTTGGGGCTGTGGGCTTTCCTGGCCACTCGATCCTCAAAAGCACCTTTTTTCTTTATCATTTTCCTGCACCGGCCCAGAAAAATTCTGAACCTCAGGAGCTGACTCCCACAACCCAGGTGGCAACCAGAACACCTCTTGATTTTTAGGAACGCCTCTGGGGAACTACTTGCATTGCCACCCAGACTTTGGGGCTGCGGGCTTTCCTGGCCACTCTATCCTCAAAAGCACCTTTTTTTCACTTTTTCCCAGCACCGGCCTCCAAAAATTCGAAACATCCTGGCCTGGTTCCCACAGCCAAGGAGTCAGCAAGACCAAGTCTTGCTTGTTTTCAAGGTCTCTGGGAACGACTTGCATGGCCACCCAGACTTTGGGGCTGCGGGCTTTCCTGGCCACTCTGTCCTCAAAACTACCTTTTTTTCACCTTTTCCCAGCACCGGCCTCCAAAAATTCCAAACGTAATGAGGTGACTCCACAACCCAGGTGGCAGCCAGAACACCTCCTTCTTGTTTTGAACGTCTCTGGGAACTACTTGCGTTGCCACCCAGACTTTGGGGCTGTGGGCTTTCCTGGCCACTCTGTCCTCAAAAGCACCTTTTTTTCACTTTTTCCCAGCACCGGCCTCCAAAAATTCGAAACATCCTGGCCTGGTTCCCACAGCCAAGGTGTCAGCAAGACCAAGTCTTGCTTGTTTTCAAGGTCTCTGGGAACTACTTGCATTGCCACCCAGACTTTGGGGCTGTGGGCTTTCCTGTCCACTCTGTCCTCACAAGCACCTTTTTTTTGACTTTTCCCCAGCACCGGCCTCCAATATGCCGAACGTCCTGGCCTGGCTCCCACAGCCAAGGTGGCAGCCAGAACAACTCTTGCTTTCTTTCAAGGTCTCTGGGAACTACTTGCATTGCCACCCAGACTTTGGGGCTGCGGGCTTTCCTGGCCACTCGATCCTCAAAAGCACCTTTTTTCTTTACCATTTCCTGCACCGGCCCATAAAAATGCCGATCTTCAGGAGCTGACTCCCACAAACCAGGTAGCAGCCAGAACACCTCTTGATTTTTAGGAACGCCTCTGGGAACTACTTGCATTGCCACCCAGACTTTGGGGCTGTGGGCTTTCCTGGCAACTCTATCCTCAAAAGCACCTGTTTTTCACTTTTTCCCAGAACCGGCCTCCAAAAATGCCGATCTTCAGAAGATGAGTCCCACAACCAAGTCATCAGCAAGACCAAGTCTTGCTTGTTTTCAAGGTCTCTGGGAACTACTTGCATTGCCACCCAGACTTTGGGGCTGCGGGCTTTCCTGGCCACTCGGTCCTCAAAAGCACCTTTTTTTCACTTTTTCCCAGCACCGGTCTCCAAAAATGCCGATCTTAAGGAGCTGACTCCCACAACCCAGGTGGCAGCCAGAACACCTCTTGATTTTTAGGAACGCCTCTGGGGAACTACTTGCATGGCCACCCAGACTTTGGGGCTGCGGGCTTTCCTGGCCACTCGATTCTCAAAAGCACCTTTTTTTCACTTTTTCCCAGAACCGGCCTCCAAAAATTTGAAACATCCTGGCCTGGTTCCCACAGCCAAGGTGTCAGCAGGACCAAGTCTTGCTTGTTTTCAAGGTCTCTGGGAACTACTTGCATTGCCACCCAGACTTTGGGGCTGTGGGCTTTCCTGGCCACTCGATACTCAAAAGCACCTGTTTTTCACTTTTTCCCAGCACCGGCCTCCAAAAATGCCGATCTTCAGGAGATGAGTCCCACAACCAAGGCATCAGCAAGACCAAGTCTTGCTTGTTTTGAACGTCTCTGGGAACTACTTGCATTGCCACCCAGACTTTGGGGCTGTGGGCTTTCCTGGCCACTCGATCCTCAAAAGCACCTTTTTTTCACTTTTTCCCAGCACCGGCCTCCAAAAATTCGAAACATCCTGGCCTGGTTCCCACAGCCAAGGTGTCAGCAAGACCAAGTCTTGCTTGTTTTCAAAGTCTCTGGGAACTACTTACATTGCCACCCAGACTTTGGGGCTGCGGGCTTTCCTGACCACTCTGTCCTCACAAGCACCTTTTTTTCACTTTTTCCCAGCACCGGCCTCCAAAAATGCCGATCTTCAGGAGATGAGTCCCACAACCAAGGCGTCAGCAAGACCAAGCCTTGCTTGTTTTCAAGGTCTCTGGGAACTACTTGCATTGCCACCCAGACTTTGGGGCTGCGGGCTTTCCTGGCCACTCGGTCCTCAAAAGAACCTTTTTTTCACTTTTTCCCAGAACCGGCCTCCAAAAATTCGAAACATCCTGGCCTGGTTCCCACAGCCAAGGTGTCAGCAAGACCAAGTCTTGCTTGTTTTCAAGGTCTCTGGGAACTACTTCCATTGCCACCCAGACTTTGGGGCTGCGGGCTTTCTTGGCCACTCTGTCCTCAAAACTACCTTTTTTTCACTTTTTCCCAGCACCGGCCTCCAAAAATGCCGATCTTCAGGAGATGAGTCCCACAGCCAAGGCATCAGCAAGACCAAGTCTTGCTTGTTTTCAAGGTCTCTGGGAACGACTTGCATGGCCACCCAGACTTTGGGGCTGTGGGCTTTCCCGGCCACTCTGTCCTCAAAACCACCTTTTTTTCACCTTTTCCCAGCACCGGCCTCCAAAATTCCCAACGTTAGGAGCTGACTCCACAACCCAGGTGGCAGCCAGAACACCTCCTGCTTGTTTTGAACGTCTCGGGGAACTACTTGCATTGCCACCCAGACTTTGGGGCTGTGGGCTTTCCTGGCCACTCGATCCTCAAAAGCACCTATTTTTCACCTTTTCCCAGCACCGGCCTCCAAAAATTCCCAACGTTAGGAGCTGACTCCACAACCCAGGTGGCAGCCAGAACACCTCCTGCTTGTTTTGAACGTCTCTGGGAACTACTTGCATTGCCACCCAGACTTTGGGGCTGTGGGCTTTCCTGGCCACTCTGTCCTCAAAAGCACCTTTTTTTTGACTTTTCCCCAGCACCGGCCTCCAATATGCCGAACGTCCTGGCCTGGCTCCCACAGCCAAGGTGGCAGCCAGAACAACTCTTGCTTTCTTTCAAGGTCTCTGGGAACTACTTGCATTGCCACCCAGACTTTGGGGCTACGGGCTTTCCTGGCCACTCGATCCTCACAAGCAGCTTTTTTTCACTTTTCCCCAGCACCGGACCCCAATATGCTGAACGTCCTTGCCTGGCTCCCACTCCCAAGTTGGCAGCCAGAACAACTCTTGCTTTCTTTCACGGTCTCTGGGAAGTACTTGCTTTGCCACCCAGACTTTGGGGCTGCGGGCTTTGCTGGACACTCTGTCCTCACAAGCACCTTTTTTTCACTTTTTCCCAGCACCGGCCTCCAATATGCCGAACGTCCTGGCCTGGCTCCCACTCCCAAGGTGGCAGCCAGAACAACCCTTGCTTTCTTTCAAGGTCTCTGGGGACTACTTGCATTGCCACCCAGACTTTGGGGCTGCAGGCTTTCCTGGCCACTCTATCCTCAAAAGCACCTTTTTTTCACCTTTTCCCAGCACCGGCCTCCAAAAATGCCGATCTTCAGGAGATGAGTCCCACAACCAAGGCATCAGCAAGACCAAGTCTTGCTTGTTTTCATGGTCTCTGGGAACTACTTGCATTGCCACCCAAACTTTGGGGCTGTGGGCTTTCCTGGCCACTGTCCTCAAAAGCACCTTTTTTCTTTATCATTTTCCTGCACCGGCCCATAATAATTCTGAACCTCAGGAGCTGACTCCACAACCCAGGTGGCAGCCAGAACACCTCTTGATTTTTAGGAACGCCTCTGGGGAACTACTTGCATTGCCACCCAGACTTTGGGGCTGTGGGCTTTCCTGGCCACTCGATCCTCAAAAGCACCTTTTTTTCACTTTTTCCCAGCACCGGCCTCCAAAAATTCGAAACATCCTGGCCTGGTTCCCACAGCCAAGGTGTCAGCAAGACCAAGTCTTGCTTGTTTTCAAGGTCTCTGGGAACTACTTGCATTGCCACCCAGACTTTGGGGCTGCGGGCTTTCCTGGCCACTCGATTCTCAAAAGCACCTTTTTTCTTTATCATTTCCTGCACCGGCCCATAAAAATGCCGATCTTCAGGAGTTGACTCCCACAACCCAGGTGGCAGCCAGAACACCTCTTGATTTTTAGGAACGCCTCTGGGAACTACTTGCATTGCCACCCAGACTTTGGGGCTGCGGGCTTTCCTGGCCACTCTCTCCACAAAAGCACCTTTTTTTCACTTTTTCCCAACACCGGCCTCCAAAAATGCCGATCTTAAGGAGCTGACTCCCACAAACCAAGTCGCAGCCAGAACACCTCTTGATTTTTAGGAACGCCTCTGGGGAACTACTTGCATTGCCACCCAGACTTTGGGGCTGCGGGCTTTCCTGGCCACTCGATCCTCAAAAGCACCTGTTTTTCACCTTTTCCCAGAACCGGCCTCCAAAAATGCCGGTCTTCAGGAGATGAGTCCCACAACCAAGGCATCAGCAAGACCAAGTCTTGCTTGTTTTCAAGGTCTCTGGGAACTACTTGCATTGCCACCCAGACTTTGGGGCTGTGGGCTTTCCTGGCCACTGTGTCCTCAAAAGCACCTGTTTTTCACTTTTTCCCAGCACCGGCCTCCAAAAATTCGAAACATCCTGGCCTGGTTCCCACAGCCAAGGCATCAGCAAGACCAAGTCTTGCTTGTTTTCAAGGTCTCTGGGAACTACTTGCATTGCCACCCAGACTTTGGGGCTGTGGGCTTTCCTGGCCACTCGATCCTCAAAAGCACCTTTTTTCTTTATCATTTTCCTGCACCGGCCCATAAAAATTCTGAACCTCAGGAGCTGACTTCCACAACCCAGGTGGCAACCAGAACACCTCTTGATTTTTAGGAACGCCTCTGGGGAACTACTTGCATTGCCACCCAGACTTTGGGGCTGCGGGCTTTCCTGGCCACTCGATCCTCAAAAGCACCTGTTTTTCACTTATTCCCAGCACCGGCCTCCAAAAATTCGAAACATCCTGGCCTGGTTCCCGCAGCCAAGGTGTCAGCAAGACCAAGTCTTGCTTGTTTTCAAGGTCTCTGGGAACTACTTGCATTGCCACCCAGACTTTGGGGCTGCGGGCTTTCCTGGCCACTCTGTCCTCACAAGCACCTTTTTTTTAACTTTTCCTCAGCACCGGCCTCCAATATGCCGAACGTCCGGAGCTGAGTCCTACACCAAAGGTGGCAGCCAGAACAACTCTTGCTTTCTTTCAAGATCTCTGGGAACTACTTGCATTGCCACCCAGAGTTTGGGGCTGCGGGCTTTCCTGGCCACTCGATCCTCAAAAGCACCTTTTTTCTTTATCATTTTCCTGCACCGGCCCATAAAAATTCTGAACCTCAGGAGCTGACTCCCACAAACCAGGTGGCAGCCAGAACACCTCTTGATTTTTAGGAACGCCTCTGGGAACTACTTGCATTGCCACCCAGACTTTGGGGCTGTGGGCTTTCCTGGCCACTCTCTCCTCAAAAGCACCTTTTTTTCACTTTTTCCCAACACCGGCCTCCAAAAATGCCGATCTTAAGGAGCTGACTCCCACAACCCAGGTGGCAGCCAGAACACCTCTTGATTTTTAGGAACGCCTCTGGGGAACTACTTGCATTGCCACCCAGACTTTGGGGCTGCGGGCTTTCCTGACCACTCGATCCTCAAAAGCACCTGTTTTTCACCTTTTCCCAGAACCGGCCTCCAAAAATGCCGGTCTTCAGGAGATGAGTCCCACAACCAAGGCATCAGCAAGACCAAGTCTTGCTTGTTTTCAAGGTCTCTGGGAACTACTTGCATTGCCACCCAGACTTTGGGGCTGCGGGCTTTCCTGGCCACTGTGTCCTCAAAAGCACCTGTTTTTCACTTTTTCCCAGCACCGGCCTCCAAAAATTCGAAACATCCTGGCCTGGTTCCCACAGCCAAGGCATCAGCAAGACCAAGTCTTGCTTGTTTTCAAGGTCTCTGGGAACTACTTGCATTGCCACCCAGACTTTGGGGCTGTGGGCTTTCCTGGCCACTCGATCCTCAAAAGCACCTTTTTTCTTTATCATTTTCCTGCACCGGCCCAGAAAAATTCTGAACCTCAGGAGCTGACTCCCACAACCCAGGTGGCAACCAGAACACCTCTTGATTTTTAGGAACGCCTCTGGGGAACTACTTGCATTGCCACCCAGACTTTGGGGCTGCGGGCTTTCCTGGCCACTCTATCCTCAAAAGCACCTTTTTTTCACTTTTTCCCAGCACCGGCCTCCAAAAATTCGAAACATCCTGGCCTGGTTCCCACAGCCAAGGAGTCAGCAAGACCAAGTCTTGCTTGTTTTCAAGGTCTCTGGGAACGACTTGCATGGCCAACCAGACTTTGGGGCTGCGGGCTTTCCTGGCCACTCTGTCCTCAAAACTACCTTTTTTTCACCTTTTCCCAGCACCGGCCTCCAAAAATTCCAAACGTAATGAGGTGACTCCACAACCCAGGTGGCAGCCAGAACACCTCCTTCTTGTTTTGAACGTCTCTGGGAACTACTTGCGTTGCCACCCAGACTTTGGGGCTGTGGGCTTTCCTGGCCACTCTGTCCTCAAAAGCACCTTTTTTTCACTTTTTCCCAGCACCGGCCTCCAAAAATTCGAAACATCCTGTCCTGGTTCCCACAGCCAAGGTGTCAGCAAGACCAAGTCTTGCTTGTTTTCAAGGTCTCTGGGAACTACTTGCATTGCCACCCAGACTTTGGGGCTGTGGGCTTTCCTGTCCACTCTGTCCTCACAAGCACCTTTTTTTTGACTTTTCCCCAGCACCGGCCTCCAATATGCCGAACGTCCTGGCCTGGCTCCCACAGCCAAGGTGGCAGCCAGAACAACTCTTGCTTTCTTTCAAGGTCTCTGGGAACTACTTGCATTGCCACCCAGACTTTGGGGCTGCGGGCTTTCCTGGCCACTCGATCCTCAAAAGCACCTTTTTTCTTTACCATTTCCTGCACCGGCCCATAAAAATTCTGAACCTCAGGAGCTGACTCCACAACCCAGGTGGCAGCCAGAACACCTCTTGATTTTTAGGAACGCCTCTGGGGAACTACTTGCATTGCCACCCAGACTTTGGGGCTGCGGGCTTTCCTGGCCACTCTGTCCTCAAAACTGCCTTTTTTTCACTTTTTCCCAGCACCGGCCTCCAAAAATGCCGATCTTCAGGAGATGAGTCCCAAAATCAAGGCATCAGCAAGACCAAGTCTTGCTTTCTTTCAAGGTCTCTGGGAACTACTAACATTGCCACCCAGACTTTGGGGCTACGGGCTTTCCTGGCCACTCGATCCTCACAAGCACTTTTTTTCACTTTTTCCCAGCACCGGCCTCCAAAAATGCCGATCTTCAGGAGATGAGTCCCACAACCAAGGCATCAGCAAGACCAAGTCTTGCTTGTTTTCAAGGTCTCTGGGAATTACTTGCATTGCCACCCAGACTTTGGGGCTGTGGGCTTTCCTGGCCACTGTCCTCAAAAGCACCTTTTTTCTTTATCATTTTCCTGCACCGGCCCATAAAAATTCTGAACCTCCGGAGCTGACTCCACACCCCAGGTGGCAGCCAGAACACCTCTTGATTTTTTAGGAACGCCTCTGGGGAACTACTTGCATTGCCACCCAGACTTTGGGGCTGTGGGCTTTCCTGGCCACTCTGTCCTCAAAAGCACCTTTTTTTTGACTTTTCCCCAGCACCGGCCTCCAATATGCCGAACGTCCTGGCCTGGCTCCCACAGCCAAGGTAGCAGGCAGAACAACTCTTGCTTTCTTTCAAGGTCTCTGGGAACTACTTGCATTGCCACCCAGAGTTTGGGGCTGCGGGGTTTCCTGGCCACTCTATCCTCAAAAGAATCTTTTTTTCACTTTACCCCAGCACCGGACCCCAAAATATGCTGAACGTCCTGGCCTGGCTCCCACAGCCAAGGTGGCAGCCAGAACAAATCTTCCTTTCTTTCAAGGTCTCTGGGAACTACTTGCATTGCCACCCAGACTTTGGGGCTACGGGCTTTCCTGGCCACTCGATCCTCAAAAGATCCTTTTTTTCACTTTTCCCCTGCACCGGCCTCCAATATGCCGAACGTCCTGGCCTGGCTCCCACAGCCAAGGTGGCAGCCAGAACTACTCTTGCTTTCTTTCAAGGTCTCTGGGGACTACTTGCATTGCCACCCAGACTTTGGGGCTGTGGGCTTTCCTGGCCACTCTATCCTCAAAAGCACCTATTTTTCACTTTTTCCCAGCACCGGCCTCCAAAAATGCCGATCTTCAGGAGATGAGTCCCACAACCAAGGCATCAGCAAGACCAAGTCTTGCTTGTTTTCATGGTCTCTGGGAACTACTTGCATTGCCACCCAAACTTTGGGGCTGTGGGCTTTCCTGGCCACTGTCCTCAAAAGCACCTTTTTTCTTTATCATTTTCCTGCACCGGCCCATAAAAATTCTGAACCTCAGGAGCTGACTCCACAACCCAGGTGGCAGCCAGAACACCTCTTGATTTTTAGGAACGCCTCTGGGAACTACTTGCATTGCCACCCAGACTTTGGGGCTGTGGGCTTTCCTGGCCACTCTCTCCTCAAAAGCACCTTTTTTTCACTTTTTCCCAACACCGGCCTCCAAAAATGCCGATCTTAAGGAGCTGACTCCCACAACCCAGGTGGCAGCCAGAACACCTCTTGATTTTTAGGAACGCCTCTGGGGAACTACTTGCATTGCCACCCAGACTTTGGGGCTGCGGGCTTTCCTGGCCACTCGATCCTCAAAAGCACCTTTTTTTCACCTTTTCCCAGCACCGGCCTCCGAAAATTCCCAACGTTAGGAGCTGACTCCCACAGCCCAGGTGGCAGCCAGAACACCTCTTGATTTTTAGGAACGCCTCTGGGGAACTACTTGCATTGCCACCCAGACTTTGGGGCTGCGGGCTTTCCTGGCCACTCTGTCCTCAAAACTACCTTTTTTTCACTTTTTCCCAGCACCGGCCTCCAAAAATGCAGATCTTCAGGAGATGAGTCCCAAAATCAAGGCATCAGCAAGACCAAGTCTTGCTTTCTTTCAAGGTCTCTGGGAACTACTTGCATTGCCACCCAGACTTTGGGGCTACGGGCTTTCCTGGCCACTCGATCATCACAAGCACTTTTTTTCACCTTTTCCCAGCACCGGCCTCCAAAAATGCCGATCTTCAGGAGATGAGTCCCACAACCAAGGCATCAGCAAGACCAAGTCTTGCTTGTTTTCATGGTCTCTGGGAATTACTTGCATTGCCACCCAGACTTTGGGGCTGCGGGCTTTCCTGGCCACTGTCCTCAAAAGCACCTTTTTTCTTTATCATTTTCCTGCACCGGCCCATAAAAATTCTGAACCTCAGGAGCTGACTCCACACCAAGGTGGCAGCCAGAACACCTCTTGATTTTTAGGAACGCCTCTGGGGAACTACTTGCATTGCCACCCAGACTTTGGGGCTGCGGGCTTTCCTGTCCACTCTGTCCTCAAAAGCACCTTTTTTTCACCTTTTCCCAGCACCGGCCTCCGAAAATTCCCAACGTTAGGAGCTGACTCCACAACCCAGGTGGCAGCCAGAACACCTCTTGATTTTTAGGAACGCCTCTGGGGAACTACTTGCATTGCCACCCAGACTTTGGGGCTGTGGGCTTTCCTGGCCACTCGATCCTCAAAAGCACCTTTTTTTCACTTTTTCCCAGCACCGGCCTCCAAAAATTCGAAACATCCTGGCCTGGTTCCCACAGCCAAGGCATCAGCAAGACCAAGTCTTGCTTGTTTTCAAGGTCTCTGGGAACGACTTGCATGGCCACCCAGACTTTGGGGCTGCGGGCTTTCCTGGCCACTCGATCCTCAAAAGAACCTTTTTTTCACTTTTCCCTAGCACCGGCCTCCAATATGCTGAACGTCCTAGCCTGGCTCCTATCCCAAGGCATCAGCAAGACCAAGTCTTGCTTGTTTTCATGGTCTCTGGGAACTACTTGCGTTGCCACCCAGACTTTGGGGCTGTGGGCTTTCCTGTCCACTCTGTCCTCACAAGCACCTTTTTTTTCTCTTTTCCCCAGCACCGGCCTCCAATAAGCTGAACGTCCTGGCCTGGCTCCCACAGCCAAGGTGGCAGCCAGAAAAACTCTTGCTTTCTTTCAAGGTCTCTGGGAACTACGTGCATTGCCACCCAGACTTTGGGGCTGCGGGCTTTCTTGGACACTCTCTCCTCAAAAGCACCTTTTTTCTTTATCATTTCCTGCACCGGCCCATAAAAATGCCGATCTTCAGGAGCTGACTCCCACAAACCAGGTGGCAGCCAGAACACCTCTTGATTTTTAGGAACGCCTCTGGGGAACTACTTGCATTGCCACCCAGACTTTGGGGCTGCGGGCTTTCCTGGCCACTCGATTCTCAAAAGCACCTTTTTTTCACCTTTTCCCAGCAACGGCCTCCAAAAATTCCAAACGTTAGGAGCTGACTCCACAACCCAGGTGGCAGCCAGAACACCTCCTGCTTGTTTTGAACGTCTCTGGGAACTACTTGCATTGCCACCCAGACTTTGGGGCTGCGGGCTTTCCTGGCCACTCTATCCTCAAAAGAACCTGTTTTGCACTTTTTCCCAGCACCGGCCTCCAAAAATGCCGATCTTCAGGAGATGAGTCCCACAACCAAGGCATCAGCAAGACCAAGTCTTGCTTGTTTTCAAGGTCTCTGGGAACTACTTGCATTGCCACCCAGACTTTGGGGCTGCGGGCTTTCCTGGCCACTCGGTCCTCAAAAGAACCTTTTTTTCACTTTTTCCCAGCACCGGCCTCCAAAAATTCGAAACATCCTGGCCTGGTTCCCACAGCCAAGGTGTCAGCAAGACCAAGTCTTGCTTGTTTTCAAGGTCTCTGGGAACTACTTCCATTGCCACCCAGACTTTGGGGCTGCGGGCTTTCTTGGCCACTCTGTCCTCAAAACTACCTTTTTTTCACTTTTTCCCAGCACCGGCCTCCAAAAATGCCGATCTTCAGGAGATGAGTCCCACAGCCAAGGCATCAGCAAGACCAAGTCTTGCTTGTTTTCAAGGTCTCTGGGAACGACTTGCATGGCCACCCAGACTTTGGGGCTGTGGGCTTTCCTGGCCACTCTGTCCTCAAAACCACCTTTTTTTCACCTTTTCCCAGCACCGGCCTCCAAAATTCCCAACGTTAGGAGCTGACTCCACAACCCAGGTGGCAGCCAGAACACCTCCTGCTTGTTTTGAACGTCTCGGGGAACTACTTGCATTGCCACCCAGACTTTGGGGCTGTGGGCTTTCCTGGCCACTCGATCCTCAAAAGCACCTATTTTTCACCTTTTCCCAGCACCGGCCTCCAAAAATTCCCAACGTTAGGAGCTGACTCCACAACCCAGGTGGCAGCCAGAACACCTCCTGCTTGTTTTGAACGTCTCTGGGAACTACTTGCATTGCCACCCAGACTTTGGGGCTGCGGGCTTTCCTGTCCACTCTGTCCTCAAAAGCACCTTTTTTTTGACTTTTCCCCAGCACCGGCCTCCAATATGCCGAACGTCCTGGCCTGGCTCCCACAGCCAAGGTGGCAGCCAGAACAACTCTTGCTTTCTTTCAAGGTCTCTGGGAACTACTTGCATTGCCACCCAGACTTTGGGGCTACGGGCTTTCCTGGCCACTCGATCCTCACAAGCAGCTTTTTTTCACTTTTCCCCAGCACCGGACCCCAATATGCTGAACGTCCTTGCCTGGCTCCCACTCCCAAGTTGGCAGCCAGAACAACTCTTGCTTTCTTTCACGGTCTCTGGGAAGTACTTGCTTTGCCACCCAGACTTTGGGGCTGCGGGCTTTGCTGGACACTCTGTCCTCACAAGCACCTTTTTTTCACTTTTTCCCAGCACCGGCCTCCAATATGCCGAACGTCCTGGCCTGGCTCCCACTCCCAAGGTGGCAGCCAGAACAACCCTTGCTTTCTTTCAAGGTCTCTGGGGACTACTTGCATTGCCACCCAGACTTTGGGGCTGCAGGCTTTCCTGGCCACTCTATCCTCAAAAGCACCTTTTTTTCACCTTTTCCCAGCACCGGCCTCCAAAAATGCCGGTCTTCAGGAGATGAGTCCCACAACCAAGGCATCAGCAAGACCAAGTCTTGCTTGTTTTCATGGTCTCTGGGAACTACTTGCATTGCCACCCAAACTTTGGGGCTGTGGGCTTTCCTGGCCACTGTCCTCAAAAGCACCTTTTTTCTTTATCATTTTCCTGCACCGGCCCATAATAATTCTGAACCTCAGGAGCTGACTCCACAACCCAGGTGGCAGCCAGAACACCTCTTGATTTTTAGGAACGCCTCTGGGGAACTACTTGCATTGCCACCCAGACTTTGGGGCTGTGGGCTTTCCTGGCCACTCGATCCTCAAAAGCACCTTTTTTTCACTTTTTCCCAGCACCGGCCTCCAAAAATTCGAAACATCCTGGCCTGGTTCCCACAGCCAAGGTGTCAGCAAGACCAAGTCTTGCTTGTTTTCAAGGTCTCTGGGAACTACTTGCATTGCCACCCAGACTTTGGGGCTGCGGGCTTTCCTGGCCACTCTGTCCTCACAAGCACCTTTTTTTTAACTTTTCCTCAGCACCGGCCTCCAATATGCCGAACGTCCGGAGCTGAGTCCTACACCCAAGGTGGCAGCCAGAACAACTCTTGCTTTCTTTCAAGATCTCTGGGAACTACTTGCATTGCCACCCAGACTTTGGGGCTGCGGGCTTTCCTGGCCACTCGATTCTCAAAAGCACCTTTTTTCTTTATCATTTCCTGCACCGGCCCATAAAAATGCCGATCTTCAGGAGTTGACTCCCACAACCCAGGTGGCAGCCAGAACACCTCTTGATTTTTAGGAACGCCTCTGGGAACTACTTGCATTGCCACCCAGACTTTGGGGCTGCGGGCTTTCCTGGCCACTCTCTCCACAAAAGCACCTTTTTTTCACTTTTTCCCAACACCGGCCTCCAAAAATGCCGATCTTAAGGAGCTGACTCCCACAAACCAAGTCGCAGCCAGAACACCTCTTGATTTTTAGGAACGCCTCTGGGGAACTACTTGCATTGCCACCCAGACTTTGGGGCTGCGGGCTTTCCTGGCCACTCGGTCCTCAAAAGAACCTTTTTTTCACTTTTTCCCAGCACCGGCCTCCAAAAATTCGAAACATCCTGGCCTGGTTCCCACAGCCAAGGTGTCAGCAAGACCAAGTCTTGCTTGTTTTCAAGGTCTCTGGGAACTACTTCCATTGCCACCCAGACTTTGGGGCTGCGGGCTTTCTTGGCCACTCTGTCCTCAAAACTACCTTTTTTTCACTTTTTCCCAGCACCGGCCTCCAAAAATGCCGATCTTCAGGAGATGAGTCCCACAGCCAAGGCATCAGCAAGACCAAGTCTTGCTTGTTTTCAAGGTCTCTGGGAACGACTTGCATGGCCACCCAGACTTTGGGGCTGTGGGCTTTCCTGGCCACTCTGTCCTCAAAACCACCTTTTTTTCACCTTTTCCCAGCACCGGCCTCCAAAATTCCCAACGTTAGGAGCTGACTCCACAACCCAGGTGGCAGCCAGAACACCTCCTGCTTGTTTTGAACGTCTCGGGGAACTACTTGCATTGCCACCCAGACTTTGGGGCTGTGGGCTTTCCTGGCCACTCGATCCTCAAAAGCACCTATTTTTCACCTTTTCCCAGCACCGGCCTCCAAAAATTCCCAACGTTAGGAGCTGACTCCACAACCCAGGTGGCAGCCAGAACACCTCCTGCTTGTTTTGAACGTCTCTGGGAACTACTTGCATTGCCACCCAGACTTTGGGGCTGCGGGCTTTCCTGTCCACTCTGTCCTCAAAAGCACCTTTTTTTTGACTTTTCCCCAGCACCGGCCTCCAATATGCCGAACGTCCTGGCCTGGCTCCCACAGCCAAGGTGGCAGCCAGAACAACTCTTGCTTTCTTTCAAGGTCTCTGGGAACTACTTGCATTGCCACCCAGACTTTGGGGCTACGGGCTTTCCTGGCCACTCGATCCTCACAAGCAGCTTTTTTTCACTTTTCCCCAGCACCGGACCCCAATATGCTGAACGTCCTTGCCTGGCTCCCACTCCCAAGTTGGCAGCCAGAACAACTCTTGCTTTCTTTCACGGTCTCTGGGAAGTACTTGCTTTGCCACCCAGACTTTGGGGCTGCGGGCTTTGCTGGACACTCTGTCCTCACAAGCACCTTTTTTTCACTTTTTCCCAGCACCGGCCTCCAATATGCCGAACGTCCTGGCCTGGCTCCCACTCCCAAGGTGGCAGCCAGAACAACCCTTGCTTTCTTTCAAGGTCTCTGGGGACTACTTGCATTGCCACCCAGACTTTGGGGCTGCAGGCTTTCCTGGCCACTCTATCCTCAAAAGCACCTTTTTTTCACCTTTTCCCAGAACCGGCCTCCAAAAATGCCGGTCTTCAGGAGATGAGTCCCACAACCAAGGCATCAGCAAGACCAAGTCTTGCTTGTTTTCATGGTCTCTGGGAACTACTTGCATTGCCACCCAAACTTTGGGGCTGTGGGCTTTCCTGGCCACTGTCCTCAAAAGCACCTTTTTTCTTTATCATTTTCCTGCACCGGCCCATAATAATTCTGAACCTCAGGAGCTGACTCCACAACCCAGGTGGCAGCCAGAACACCTCTTGATTTTTAGGAACGCCTCTGGGGAACTACTTGCATTGCCACCCAGACTTTGGGGCTGTGGGCTTTCCTGGCCACTCGATCCTCAAAAGCACCTTTTTTTCACTTTTTCCCAGCACCGGCCTCCAAAAATTCGAAACATCCTGGCCTGGTTCCCACAGCCAAGGTGTCAGCAAGACCAAGTCTTGCTTGTTTTCAAGGTCTCTGGGAACTACTTGCATTGCCACCCAGACTTTGGGGCTGCGGGCTTTCCTGGCCACTCTGTCCTCACAAGCACCTTTTTTTTAACTTTTCCTCAGCACCGGCCTCCAATATGCCGAACGTCCGGAGCTGAGTCCTACACCCAAGGTGGCAGCCAGAACAACTCTTGCTTTCTTTCAAGATCTCTGGGAACTACTTGCATTGCCACCCAGACTTTGGGGCTGCGGGCTTTCCTGGCCACTCGATTCTCAAAAGCACCTTTTTTCTTTATCATTTCCTGCACCGGCCCATAAAAATGCCGATCTTCAGGAGTTGACTCCCACAACCCAGGTGGCAGCCAGAACACCTCTTGATTTTTAGGAACGCCTCTGGGAACTACTTGCATTGCCACCCAGACTTTGGGGCTGCGGGCTTTCCTGGCCACTCTCTCCACAAAAGCACCTTTTTTTCACTTTTTCCCAACACCGGCCTCCAAAAATGCCGATCTTAAGGAGCTGACTCCCACAAACCAAGTCGCAGCCAGAACACCTCTTGATTTTTAGGAACGCCTCTGGGGAACTACTTGCATTGCCACCCAGACTTTGGGGCTGCGGGCTTTCCTGGCCACTCGATCCTCAAAAGCACCTGTTTTTCACCTTTTCCCAGAACCGGCCTCCAAAAATGCCGGTCTTCAGGAGATGAGTCCCACAACCAAGGCATCAGCAAGACCAAGTCTTGCTTGTTTTCATGGTCTCTGGGAACTACTTGCATTGCCACCCAAACTTTGGGGCTGTGGGCTTTCCTGGCCACTGTCCTCAAAAGCACCTTTTTTCTTTATCATTTTCCTGCACCGGCCCATAATAATTCTGAACCTCAGGAGCTGACTCCACAACCCAGGTGGCAGCCAGAACACCTCTTGATTTTTAGGAACGCCTCTGGGGAACTACTTGCATTGCCACCCAGACTTTGGGGCTGTGGGCTTTCCTGGCCACTCGATCCTCAAAAGCACCTTTTTTTCACTTTTTCCCAGCACCGGCCTCCAAAAATTCGAAACATCCTGGCCTGGTTCCCACAGCCAAGGTGTCAGCAAGACCAAGTCTTGCTTGTTTTCAAGGTCTCTGGGAACTACTTGCATTGCCACCCAGACTTTGGGGCTGCGGGCTTTCCTGGCCACTCTGTCCTCACAAGCACCTTTTTTTTAACTTTTCCTCAGCACCGGACCCCAATATGCCGAACGTCCGGAGCTGAGTCCTACACCCAAGGTGGCAGCCAGAACAACTCTTGCTTTCTTTCACGGTCTCTGGGAAGTACTTGCTTTGCCACCCAGACTTTGGGGCTGCGGGCTTTGCTGGACACTCTGTCCTCACAAGCACCTTTTTTTCACTTTTTCCCAGCACCGGCCTCCAATATGCCGAACGTCCTGGCCTGGCTCCCACTCCCAAGGTGGCAGCCAGAACAACCCTTGCTTTCTTTCAAGGTCTCTGGGGACTACTTGCATTGCCACCCAGACTTTGGGGCTGCAGGCTTTCCTGGCCACTCTATCCTCAAAAGCACCTTTTTTTCACCTTTTCCCAGCACCGGCCTCCAAAAATGCCGATCTTCAGGAGATGAGTCCCACAACCAAGGCATCAGCAAGACCAAGTCTTGCTTGTTTTCATGGTCTCTGGGAACTACTTGCATTGCCACCCAAACTTTGGGGCTGTGGGCTTTCCTGGCCACTGTCCTCAAAAGCACCTTTTTTCTTTATCATTTTCCTGCACCGGCCCATAATAATTCTGAACCTCAGGAGCTGACTCCACAACCCAGGTGGCAGCCAGAACACCTCTTGATTTTTAGGAACGCCTCTGGGGAACTACTTGCATTGCCACCCAGACTTTGGGGCTGTGGGCTTTCCTGGCCACTCGATCCTCAAAAGCACCTTTTTTTCACTTTTTCCCAGCACCGGCCTCCAAAAATTCGAAACATCCTGGCCTGGTTCCCACAGCCAAGGTGTCAGCAAGACCAAGTCTTGCTTGTTTTCAAGGTCTCTGGGAACTACTTGCATTGCCACCCAGACTTTGGGGCTGCGGGCTTTCCTGGCCACTCTGTCCTCACAAGCACCTTTTTTTTAACTTTTCCTCAGCACCGGCCTCCAATATGCCGAACGTCCGGAGCTGAGTCCTACACCCAAGGTGGCAGCCAGAACAACTCTTGCTTTCTTTCAAGATCTCTGGGAACTACTTGCATTGCCACCCAGACTTTGGGGCTGCGGGCTTTCCTGGCCACTCGATTCTCAAAAGCACCTTTTTTCTTTATCATTTCCTGCACCGGCCCATAAAAATGCCGATCTTCAGGAGTTGACTCCCACAACCCAGGTGGCAGCCAGAACACCTCTTGATTTTTAGGAACGCCTCTGGGAACTACTTGCATTGCCACCCAGACTTTGGGGCTGCGGGCTTTCCTGGCCACTCTCTCCACAAAAGCACCTTTTTTTCACTTTTTCCCAACACCGGCCTCCAAAAATGCCGATCTTAAGGAGCTGACTCCCACAAACCAAGTCGCAGCCAGAACACCTCTTGATTTTTAGGAACACCTCTGGGGAACTACTTGCATTGCCACCCAGACTTTGGGGCTGCGGGCTTTCCTGGCCACTGTGTCCTCAAAAGCACCTGTTTTTCACTTTTTCCCAGCACCGGCCTCCAAAAATTCGAAACATCCTGGCCTGGTTCCCACAGCCAAGGCATCAGCAAGACCAAGTCTTGCTTGTTTTCAAGGTCTCTGGGAACTACTTGCATTGCCACCCAGACTTTGGGGCTGTGGGCTTTCCTGGCCACTCGATCCTCAAAAGCACCTTTTTTCTTTATCATTTTCCTGCACCGGCCCATAAAAATTCTGATACTCAGGAGCTGACTTCCACAACCCAGGTGGCAACCAGAACACCTCTTGATTTTTAGGAACGCCTCTGGGGAACTACTTGCATTGCCACCCAGACTTTGGGGCTGCGGGCTTTCCTGGCCACTCTGTCCTCAAAACTACCTTTTTTTCACCTTTTCCCAGCACCGGCCTCCAAAAATTCCAAACGTAATGAGGTGACTCCACAACCCAGGTGGCAGCCAGAACACCTCCTTCTTGTTTTGAACGTCTCTGGGAACTACTTGCGTTGCCACCCAGACTTTGGGGCTGTGGGCTTTCCTGGCCACTCTGTCCTCAAAAGCACCTTTTTTTCACTTTTTCCCAGCACCGGCCTCCAAAAATTCGAAACATCCTGTCCTGGTTCCCACAGCCAAGGTGTCAGCAAGACCAAGTCTTGCTTGTTTTCAAGGTCTCTGGGAACTACTTGCATTGCCACCCAGACTTTGGGGCTGTGGGCTTTCCTGTCCACTCTGTCCTCACAAGCACCTTTTTTTTGACTTTTCCCCAGCACCGGCCTCCAATATGCCGAACGTCCTGGCCTGGCTCCCACAGCCAAGGTGGCAGCCAGAACAACTCTTGCTTTCTTTCAAGGTCTCTGGGAACTACTTGCATTGCCACCCAGACTTTGGGGCTGCGGGCTTTCCTGGCCACTCGATCCTCAAAAGCACCTTTTTTCTTTATCATTTCCTGCACCGGCCCATAAAAATTCTGAACCTCAGGAGCTGACTCCACAACCCAGGTGGCAGCCAGAACACCTCTTGATTTTTAGGAACGCCTCTGGGGAACTACTTGCATTGCCACCCAGACTTTGGGGCTGCGGGCTTTCCTGGCCACTCTGTCCTCAAAACTGCCTTTTTTTCACTTTTTCCCAGAACCGGCCTCCAAAAATGCCGATCTTCAGGAGATGAGTCCCAAAATCAAGGCATCAGCAAGACCAAGTCTTGCTTTCTTTCAAGGTCTCTGGGAACTACTAACATTGCCACCCAGACTTTGGGGCTACGGGCTTTCCTGGCCACTCGATCCTCACAAGCACTTTTTTTCACTTTTTCCCAGCACCGGCCTCCAAAAATGCCGATCTTCAGGAGATGAGTCCCACAACCAAGGCATCAGCAAGACCAAGTCTTGCTTGTTTTCAAGGTCTCTGGGAATTACTTGCATTGCCACCCAGACTTTGGGGCTGTGGGCTTTCCTGGCCACTGTCCTCAAAAGCACCTTTTTTCTTTATCATTTTCCTGCACCGGCCCATAAAAATTCTGAACCTCCGGAGCTGACTCCACACCCCAGGTGGCAGCCAGAACACCTCTTGATTTTTTAGGAACGCCTCTGGGGAACTACTTGCATTGCCACCCAGACTTTGGGGCTGTGGGCTTTCCTGGCCACTCTGTCCTCAAAAGCACCTTTTTTTTGACTTTTCCCCAGCACCGGCCTCCAATATGCCGAACGTCCTGGCCTGGCTCCCACAGCCAAGGTAGCAGGCAGAACAACTCTTGCTTTCTTTCAAGGTCTCTGGGAACTACTTGCATTGCCACCCAGAGTTTGGGGCTGCGGGGTTTCCTGGCCACTCTATCCTCAAAAGAATCTTTTTTTCACTTTACCCCAGCACCGGACCCCAAAATATGCTGAACGTCCTGGCCTGGCTCCCACAGCCAAGGTGGCAGCCAGAACAAATCTTCCTTTCTTTCAAGGTCTCTGGGAACTACTTGCATTGCCACCCAGACTTTGGGGCTACGGGCTTTCCTGGCCACTCGATCCTCAAAAGATCCTTTTTTTCACTTTTCCCCTGCACCGGCCTCCAATATGCCGAACGTCCTGGCCTGGCTCCCACAGCCAAGGTGGCAGCCAGAACTACTCTTGCTTTCTTTCAAGGTCTCTGGGGACTACTTGCATTGCCACCCAGACTTTGGGGCTGTGGGCTTTCCTGGCCACTCTATCCTCAAAAGCACCTATTTTTCACTTTTTCCCAGCACCGGCCTCCAAAAATGCCGATCTTCAGGAGATGAGTCCCACAACCAAGGCATCAGCAAGACCAAGTCTTGCTTGTTTTCATGGTCTCTGGGAACTACTTGCATTGCCACCCAAACTTTGGGGCTGTGGGCTTTCCTGGCCACTGTCCTCAAAAGCACCTTTTTTCTTTATCATTTTCCTGCACCGGCCCATAAAAATTCTGAACCTCAGGAGCTGACTCCACAACCCAGGTGGCAGCCAGAACACCTCTTGATTTTTAGGAACGCCTCTGGGGAACTACTTGCATTGCCACCCAGACTTTGGGGCTGCGGGCTTTCCTGGCCACTCTGTCCTCAAAACTACCTTTTTTTCACTTTTTCCCAGCACCGGCCTCCAAAAATGCAGATCTTCAGGAGATGAGTCCCAAAATCAAGGCATCAGCAAGACCAAGTCTTGCTTTCTTTCAAGGTCTCTGGGAACTACTTGCATTGCCACCCAGACTTTGGGGCTACGGGCTTTCCTGGCCACTCGATCATCACAAGCACTTTTTTTCACCTTTTCCCAGCACCGGCCTCCAAAAATGCCGATCTTCAGGAGATGAGTCCCACAACCAAGGCATCAGCAAGACCAAGTCTTGCTTGTTTTCAAGGTCTCTGGGAATTACTTGCATTGCCACCCAGACTTTGGGGCTGCGGGCTTTCCTGGCCACTGTCCTCAAAAGCACCTTTTTTCTTTATCATTTTCCTGCACCGGCCCATAAAAATTCTGAACCTCAGGAGCTGACTCCACACCAAGGTGGCAGCCAGAACACCTCTTGATTTTTAGGAACGCCTCTGGGGAACTACTTGCATTGCCACCCAGACTTTGGGGCTGCGGGCTTTCCTGTCCACTCTGTCCTCAAAAGCACCTTTTTTTCACCTTTTCCCAGCACCGGCCTCCGAAAATTCCCAACATTAGGAGCTGACTCCACAACCCAGGTGGCAGCCAGAACACCTCTTGATTTTTAGGAACGCCTCTGGGGAACTACTTGCATTGCCACCCAGACTTTGGGGCTGTGGGCTTTCCTGGCCACTCGATCCTCAAAAGCACCTTTTTTTCACTTTTTCCCAGCACCGGCCTCCAAAAATTCGAAACATCCTGGCCTGGTTCCCACAGCCAAGGCATCAGCAAGACCAAGTCTTGCTTGTTTTCAAGGTCTCTGGGAACGACTTGCATGGCCACCCAGACTTTGGGGCTGCGGGCTTTCCTGGCCACTCGATCCTCAAAAGAACCTTTTTTTCACTTTTCCCTAGCACCGGCCTCCAATATGCTGAACGTCCTAGCCTGGCTCCTATCCCAAGGCATCAGCAAGACCAAGTCTTGCTTGTTTTCATGGTCTCTGGGAACTACTTGCGTTGCCACCCAGACTTTGGGGCTGTGGGCTTTCCTGTCCACTCTGTCCTCACAAGCACCTTTTTTTTCTCTTTTCCCCAGCACCGGCCTCCAATAAGCTGAACGTCCTGGCCTGGCTCCCACAGCCAAGGTGGCAGCCAGAAAAACTCTTGCTTTCTTTCAAGGTCTCTGGGAACTACGTGCATTGCCACCCAGACTTTGGGGCTGCGGGCTTTCTTGGACACTCTCTCCTCAAAAGCACCTTTTTTCTTTATCATTTCCTGCACCGGCCCATAAAAATGCCGATCTTCAGGAGCTGACTCCCACAAACCAGGTGGCAGCCAGAACACCTCTTGATTTTTAGGAACGCCTCTGGGGAACTACTTGCATTGCCACCCAGACTTTGGGGCTGCGGGCTTTCCTGGCCACTCGATTCTCAAAAGCACCTTTTTTTCACCTTTTCCCAGCAACGGCCTCCAAAAATTCCAAACGTTAGGAGCTGACTCCACAACCCAGGTGGCAGCCAGAACACCTCCTGCTTGTTTTGAACGTCTCTGGGAACTACTTGCATTGCCACCCAGACTTTGGGGCTGCGGGCTTTCCTGGCCACTCTATCCTCAAAAGAACCTGTTTTGCACTTTTTCCCAGCACCGGCCTCCAAAAATGCCGATCTTCAGGAGATGAGTCCCACAACCAAGGCATCAGCAAGACCAAGTCTTGCTTGTTTTCAAGGTCTCTGGGAACTACTTGCATTGCCACCCAGACTTTGGGGCTGCGGGCTTTCCTGGCCACTCGGTCCTCAAAAGAACCTTTTTTTCACTTTTTCCCAGCACCGGCCTCCAAAAATTCGAAACATCCTGGCCTGGTTCCCACAGCCAAGGTGTCAGCAAGACCAAGTCTTGCTTGTTTTCAAGGTCTCTGGGAACTACTTCCATTGCCACCCAGACTTTGGGGCTGCGGGCTTTCTTGGCCACTCTGTCCTCAAAACTACCTTTTTTTCACTTTTTCCCAGCACCGGCCTCCAAAAATGCCGATCTTCAGGAGATGAGTCCCACAGCCAAGGCATCAGCAAGACCAAGTCTTGCTTGTTTTCAAGGTCTCTGGGAACGACTTGCATGGCCACCCAGACTTTGGGGCTGTGGGCTTTCCTGGCCACTCTGTCCTCAAAACCACCTTTTTTTCACCTTTTCCCAGCACCGGCCTCCAAAATTCCCAACGTTAGGAGCTGACTCCACAACCCAGGTGGCAGCCAGAACACCTCCTGCTTGTTTTGAACGTCTCGGGGAACTACTTGCATTGCCACCCAGACTTTGGGGCTGTGGGCTTTCCTGGCCACTCGATCCTCAAAAGCACCTATTTTTCACCTTTTCCCAGCACCGGCCTCCAAAAATTCCCAACGTTAGGAGCTGACTCCACAACCCAGGTGGCAGCCAGAACACCTCCTGCTTGTTTTGAACGTCTCTGGGAACTACTTGCATTGCCACCCAGACTTTGGGGCTGCGGGCTTTCCTGTCCACTCTGTCCTCAAAAGCACCTTTTTTTTGACTTTTCCCCAGCACCGGCCTCCAATATGCCGAACGTCCTGGCCTGGCTCCCACAGCCAAGGTGGCAGCCAGAACAACTCTTGCTTTCTTTCAAGGTCTCTGGGAACTACTTGCATTGCCACCCAGACTTTGGGGCTACGGGCTTTCCTGGCCACTCGATCCTCACAAGCAGCTTTTTTTCACTTTTCCCCAGCACCGGACCCCAATATGCTGAACGTCCTTGCCTGGCTCCCACTCCCAAGTTGGCAGCCAGAACAACTCTTGCTTTCTTTCACGGTCTCTGGGAAGTACTTGCTTTGCCACCCAGACTTTGGGGCTGCGGGCTTTGCTGGACACTCTGTCCTCACAAGCACCTTTTTTTCACTTTTTCCCAGCACCGGCCTCCAATATGCCGAACGTCCTGGCCTGGCTCCCACTCCCAAGGTGGCAGCCAGAACAACCCTTGCTTTCTTTCAAGGTCTCTGGGGACTACTTGCATTGCCACCCAGACTTTGGGGCTGCAGGCTTTCCTGGCCACTCTATCCTCAAAAGCACCTTTTTTTCACCTTTTCCCAGCACCGGCCTCCAAAAATGCCGATCTTCAGGAGATGAGTCCCACAACCAAGGCATCAGCAAGACCAAGTCTTGCTTGTTTTCATGGTCTCTGGGAACTACTTGCATTGCCACCCAAACTTTGGGGCTGTGGGCTTTCCTGGCCACTGTCCTCAAAAGCACCTTTTTTCTTTATCATTTTCCTGCACCGGCCCATAATAATTCTGAACCTCAGGAGCTGACTCCACAACCCAGGTGGCAGCCAGAACACCTCTTGATTTTTAGGAACGCCTCTGGGGAACTACTTGCATTGCCACCCAGACTTTGGGGCTGTGGGCTTTCCTGGCCACTCGATCCTCAAAAGCACCTGTTTTTCACTTTTTCCCAGCACCGGCCTCCAAAAATTCGAAACATCCTGGCCTGGTTCCCACAGCCAAGGTGTCAGCAAGACCAAGTCTTGCTTGTTTTCAAGGTCTCTGGGAACTACTTGCATTGCCACCCAGACTTTGGGGCTGCGGGCTTTCCTGGCCACTCTGTCCTCACAAGCACCTTTTTTTTAACTTTTCCTCAGCACCGGCCTCCAATATGCCGAACGTCCGGAGCTGAGTCCTACACCCAAGGTGGCAGCCAGAACAACTCTTGCTTTCTTTCAAGATCTCTGGGAACTACTTGCATTGCCACCCAGACTTTGGGGCTGCGGGCTTTCCTGGCCACTCGATTCTCAAAAGCACCTTTTTTCTTTATCATTTCCTGCACCGGCCCATAAAAATGCCGATCTTCAGGAGTTGACTCCCACAACCCAGGTGGCAGCCAGAACACCTCTTGATTTTTAGGAACGCCTCTGGGAACTACTTGCATTGCCACCCAGACTTTGGGGCTGCGGGCTTTCCTGGCCACTCTCTCCACAAAAGCACCTTTTTTTCACTTTTTCCCAACACCGGCCTCCAAAAATGCCGATCTTAAGGAGCTGACTCCCACAAACCAAGTCGCAGCCAGAACACCTCTTGATTTTTAGGAACGCCTCTGGGGAACTACTTGCATTGCCACCCAGACTTTGGGGCTGCGGGCTTTCCTGGCCACTCGATCCTCAAAAGCACCTGTTTTTCACCTTTTCCCAGAACCGGCCTCCAAAAATGCCGGTCTTCAGGAGATGAGTCCCACAACCAAGGCATCAGCAAGACCAAGTCTTGCTTGTTTTCAAGGTCTCTGGGAACTACTTGCATTGCCACCCAGACTTTGGGGCTGTGGGCTTTCCTGGCCACTGTGTCCTCAAAAGCACCTGTTTTTCACTTTTTCCCAGCACCGGCCTCCAAAAATTCGAAACATCCTGGCCTGGTTCCCACAGCCAAGGCATCAGCAAGACCAAGTCTTGCTTGTTTTCAAGGTCTCTGGGAACTACTTGCATTGCCACCCAGACTTTGGGGCTGTGGGCTTTCCTGGCCACTCGATCCTCAAAAGCACCTTTTTTCTTTATCATTTTCCTGCACCGGCCCATAAAAATTCTGAACCTCAGGAGCTGACTTCCACAACCCAGGTGGCAACCAGAACACCTCTTGATTTTTAGGAACGCCTCTGGGGAACTACTTGCATTGCCACCCAGACTTTGGGGCTGTGGGCTTTCCTGGCCACTCGATCCTCAAAAGCACCTGTTTTTCACTTATTCCCAGCACCGGCCTCCAAAAATTCGAAACATCCTGGCCTGGTTCCCACAGCCAAGGTGTCAGCAAGACCAAGTCTTGCTTGTTTTCAAGGTCTCTGGGAACTACTTGCATTGCCACCCAGACTTTGGGGCTGCGGGCTTTCCTGGCCACTCTGTCCTCACAAGCACCTTTTTTTTAACTTTTCCTCAGCACCGGCCTCCAATATGCCGAACGTCCGGAGCTGAGTCCTACACCAAAGGTGGCAGCCAGAACAACTCTTGCTTTCTTTCAAGATCTCTGGGAACTACTTGCATTGCCACCCAGAGTTTGGGGCTGCGGGCTTTCCTGGCCACTCGATCCTCAAAAGCACCTTTTTTCTTTATCATTTTCCTGCACCGGCCCATAAAAATTCTGAACCTCAGGAGCTGACTCCCACAAACCAGGTGGCAGCCAGAACACCTCTTGATTTTTAGGAACGCCTCTGGGAACTACTTGCATTGCCACCCAGACTTTGGGGCTGTGGGCTTTCCTGGCCACTCTCTCCTCAAAAGCACCTTTTTTTCACTTTTTCCCAACACCGGCCTCCAAAAATGCCGATCTTAAGGAGCTGACTCCCACAACCCAGGTGGCAGCCAGAACACCTCTTGATTTTTAGGAACGCCTCTGGGGAACTACTTGCATTGCCACCCAGACTTTGGGGCTGCGGGCTTTCCTGACCACTCGATCCTCAAAAGCACCTGTTTTTCACCTTTTCCCAGAACCGGCCTCCAAAAATGCCGGTCTTCAGGAGATGAGTCCCACAACCAAGGCATCAGCAAGACCAAGTCTTGCTTGTTTTCAAGGTCTCTGGGAACTACTTGCATTGCCACCCAGACTTTGGGGCTGCGGGCTTTCCTGGCCACTGTGTCCTCAAAAACACCTGTTTTTCACTTTTTCCCAGCACCGGCCTCCAAAAATTCGAAACATCCTGGCCTGGTTCCCACAGCCAAGGCATCAGCAAGACCAAGTCTTGCTTGTTTTCAAGGTCTCTGGGAACTACTTGCATTGCCACCCAGACTTTGGGGCTGTGGGCTTTCCTGGCCACTCGATCCTCAAAAGCACCTTTTTTCTTTATCATTTTCCTGCACCGGCCCAGAAAAATTCTGAACCTCAGGAGCTGACTCCCACAACCCAGGTGGCAACCAGAACACCTCTTGATTTTTAGGAACGCCTCTGGGGAACTACTTGCATTGCCACCCAGACTTTGGGGCTGCGGGCTTTCCTGGCCACTCTATCCTCAAAAGCACCTTTTTTTCACTTTTTCCCAGCACCGGCCTCCAAAAATTCGAAACATCCTGGCCTGGTTCCCACAGCCAAGGAGTCAGCAAGACCAAGTCTTGCTTGTTTTCAAGGTCTCTGGGAACGACTTGCATGGCCACCCAGACTTTGGGGCTGCGGGCTTTCCTGGCCACTCTGTCCTCAAAACTACCTTTTTTTCACCTTTTCCCAGCACCGGCCTCCAAAAATTCCAAACGTAATGAGGTGACTCCACAACCCAGGTGGCAGCCAGAACACCTCCTTCTTGTTTTGAACGTCTCTGGGAACTACTTGCGTTGCCACCCAGACTTTGGGGCTGTGGGCTTTCCTGGCCACTCTGTCCTCAAAAGCACCTTTTTTTCACTTTTTCCCAGCACCGGCCTCCAAAAATTCGAAACATCCTGTCCTGGTTCCCACAGCCAAGGTGTCAGCAAGACCAAGTCTTGCTTGTTTTCAAGGTCTCTGGGAACTACTTGCATTGCCACCCAGACTTTGGGGCTGTGGGCTTTCCTGTCCACTCTGTCCTCACAAGCACCTTTTTTTTGACTTTTCCCCAGCACCGGCCTCCAATATGCCGAACGTCCTGGCCTGGCTCCCACAGCCAAGGTGGCAGCCAGAACAACTCTTGCTTTCTTTCAAGGTCTCTGGGAACTACTTGCATTGCCACCCAGACTTTGGGGCTGCGGGCTTTCCTGGCCACTCGATCCTCAAAAGCACCTTTTTTCTTTACCATTTCCTGCACCGGCCCATAAAAATTCTGAACCTCAGGAGCTGACTCCACAACCCAGGTGGCAGCCAGAACACCTCTTGATTTTTAGGAACGCCTCTGGGGAACTACTTGCATTGCCACCCAGACTTTGGGGCTGCGGGCTTTCCTGGCCACTCGATCCTCAAAAGCACCTTTTTTTCACCTTTTCCCAGCACCGGCCTCCGAAAATTCCCAACGTTAGGAGCTGACTCCCACAGCCCAGGTGGCAGCCAGAACACCTCTTGATTTTTAGGAACGCCTCTGGGGAACTACTTGCATTGCCACCCAGACTTTGGGGCTGCGGGCTTTCCTGGCCACTCTGTCCTCAAAACTGCCTTTTTTTCACTTTTTCCCAGCACCGGCCTCCAAAAATGCCGATCTTCAGGAGATGAGTCCCAAAATCAAGGCATCAGCAAGACCAAGTCTTGCTTTCTTTCAAGGTCTCTGGGAACTACTAACATTGCCACCCAGACTTTGGGGCTACGGGCTTTCCTGGCCACTCGATCCTCACAAGCACTTTTTTTCACTTTTTCCCAGCACCGGCCTCCAAAAATGCCGATCTTCAGGAGATGAGTCCCACAACCAAGGCATCAGCAAGACCAAGTCTTGCTTGTTTTCAAGGTCTCTGGGAATTACTTGCATTGCCACCCAGACTTTGGGGCTGTGGGCTTTCCTGGCCACTGTCCTCAAAAGCACCTTTTTTCTTTATCATTTTCCTGCACCGGCCCATAAAAATTCTGAACCTCCGGAGCTGACTCCACACCCCAGGTGGCAGCCAGAACACCTCTTGATTTTTTAGGAACGCCTCTGGGGAACTACTTGCATTGCCACCCAGACTTTGGGGCTGTGGGCTTTCCTGGCCACTCTGTCCTCAAAAGCACCTTTTTTTTGACTTTTCCCCAGCACCGGCCTCCAATATGCCGAACGTCCTGGCCTGGCTCCCACAGCCAAGGTAGCAGGCAGAACAACTCTTGCTTTCTTTCAAGGTCTCTGGGAACTACTTGCATTGCCACCCAGAGTTTGGGGCTGCGGGGTTTCCTGGCCACTCTATCCTCAAAAGAATCTTTTTTTCACTTTACCCCAGCACCGGACCCCAAAATATGCTGAACGTCCTGGCCTGGCTCCCACAGCCAAGGTGGCAGCCAGAACAAATCTTCCTTTCTTTCAAGGTCTCTGGGAACTACTTGCATTGCCACCCAGACTTTGGGGCTACGGGCTTTCCTGGCCACTCGATCCTCAAAAGATCCTTTTTTTCACTTTTCCCCTGCACCGGCCTCCAATATGCCGAACGTCCTGGCCTGGCTCCCACAGCCAAGGTGGCAGCCAGAACTACTCTTGCTTTCTTTCAAGGTCTCTGGGGACTACTTGCATTGCCACCCAGACTTTGGGGCTGTGGGCTTTCCTGGCCACTCTATCCTCAAAAGCACCTATTTTTCACTTTTTCCCAGCACCGGCCTCCAAAAATGCCGATCTTCAGGAGATGAGTCCCACAACCAAGGCATCAGCAAGACCAAGTCTTGCTTGTTTTCATGGTCTCTGGGAACTACTTGCATTGCCACCCAAACTTTGGGGCTGTGGGCTTTCCTGGCCACTGTCCTCAAAAGCACCTTTTTTCTTTATCATTTTCCTGCACCGGCCCATAAAAATTCTGAACCTCAGGAGCTGACTCCACAACCCAGGTGGCAGCCAGAACACCTCTTGATTTTTAGGAACGCCTCTGGGGAACTACTTGCATTGCCACCCAGACTTTGGGGCTGCGGGCTTTCCTGGCCACTCGATCCTCAAAAGCACCTTTTTTTCACCTTTTCCCAGCACCGGCCTCCGAAAATTCCCAACGTTAGGAGCTGACTCCCACAGCCCAGGTGGCAGCCAGAACACCTCTTGATTTTTAGGAACGCCTCTGGGGAACTACTTGCATTGCCACCCAGACTTTGGGGCTGCGGGCTTTCCTGGCCACTCTGTCCTCAAAACTACCTTTTTTTCACTTTTTCCCAGCACCGGCCTCCAAAAATGCCGATCTTCAGGAGATGAGTCCCAAAATCAAGGCATCAGCAAGACCAAGTCTTGCTTTCTTTCAAGGTCTCTGGGAACTACTTGCATTGCCACCCAGACTTTGGGGCTGCGGGCTTTCCTGGCCACTGTCCTCAAAAGCACCTTTTTTCTTTATCATTTTCCTGCACCGGCCCATAAAAATTCTGAACCTCAGGAGCTGACTCCACACCAAGGTGGCAGCCAGAACACCTCTTGATTTTTAGGAACGCCTCTGGGGAACTACTTGCATTGCCACCCAGACTTTGGGGCTGCGGGCTTTCCTGTCCACTCTGTCCTCAAAAGCACCTTTTTTTCACCTTTTCCCAGCACCGGCCTCCGAAAATTCCCAACGTTAGGAGCTGACTCCACAACCCAGGTGGCAGCCAGAACACCTCTTGATTTTTAGGAACGCCTCTGGGGAACTACTTGCATTGCCACCCAGACTTTGGGGCTGTGGGCTTTCCTGGCCACTCGATCCTCAAAAGCACCTTTTTTTCACTTTTTCCCAGCACCGGCCTCCAAAAATTCGAAACATCCTGGCCTGGTTCCCACAGCCAAGGCATCAGCAAGACCAAGTCTTGCTTGTTTTCAAGGTCTCTGGGAACGACTTGCATGGCCACCCAGACTTTGGGGCTGCGGGCTTTCCTGGCCACTCGATCCTCAAAAGAACCTTTTTTTCACTTTTCCCTAGCACCGGCCTCCAATATGCTGAACGTCCTAGCCTGGCTCCTATCCCAAGGCATCAGCAAGACCAAGTCTTGCTTGTTTTCATGGTCTCTGGGAACTACTTGCGTTGCCACCCAGACTTTGGGGCTGTGGGCTTTCCTGTCCACTCTGTCCTCACAAGCACCTTTTTTTTCTCTTTTCCCCAGCACCGGCCTCCAATAAGCTGAACGTCCTGGCCTGGCTCCCACAGCCAAGGTGGCAGCCAGAAAAACTCTTGCTTTCTTTCAAGGTCTCTGGGAACTACGTGCATTGCCACCCAGACTTTGGGGCTGCGGGCTTTCTTGGACACTCTCTCCTCAAAAGCACCTTTTTTCTTTATCATTTCCTGCACCGGCCCATAAAAATGCCGATCTTCAGGAGCTGACTCCCACAAACCAGGTGGCAGCCAGAACACCTCTTGATTTTTAGGAACGCCTCTGGGGAACTACTTGCATTGCCACCCAGACTTTGGGGCTGCGGGCTTTCCTGGCCACTCGATTCTCAAAAGCACCTTTTTTTCACCTTTTCCCAGCAACGGCCTCCAAAAATTCCAAACGTTAGGAGCTGACTCCAGAACCCAGGTGGCAGCCAGAACACCTCCTGCTTGTTTTGAACGTCTCTGGGAACTACTTGCATTGCCACCCAGACTTTGGGGCTGCGGGCTTTTCTGGCCACTCTATCCTCAAAAGAACCTGTTTTGCACTTTTTCCCAGCACCGGCCTCCAAAAATGCCGATCTTCAGGAGATGAGTCCCACAACCAAGGCATCAGCAAGACCAAGTCTTGCTTGTTTTCAAGGTCTCTGGGAACTACTTGCATTGCCACCCAGACTTTGGGGCTGCGGGCTTTCCTGGCCACTCGGTCCTCAAAAGAACCTTTTTTTCACTTTTTCCCAGCACCGGCCTCCAAAAATTCGAAACATCCTGGCCTGGTTCCCACAGCCAAGGTGTCAGCAAGACCAAGTCTTGCTTGTTTTCAAGGTCTCTGGGAACTACTTCCATTGCCACCCAGACTTTGGGGCTGCGGGCTTTCTTGGCCACTCTGTCCTCAAAACTACCTTTTTTTCACTTTTTCCCAGCACCGGCCTCCAAAAATGCCGATCTTCAGGAGATGAGTCCCACAGCCAAGGCATCAGCAAGACCAAGTCTTGCTTGTTTTCAAGGTCTCTGGGAACGACTTGCATGGCCACCCAGACTTTGGGGCTGTGGGCTTTCCTGGCCACTCTGTCCTCAAAACCACCTTTTTTTCACCTTTTCCCAGCACCGGCCTCCAAAATTCCCAACGTTAGGAGCTGACTCCACAACCCAGGTGGCAGCCAGAACACCTCCTGCTTGTTTTGAACGTCTCGGGGAACTACTTGCATTGCCACCCAGACTTTGGGGCTGTGGGCTTTCCTGGCCACTCGATCCTCAAAAGCACCTATTTTTCACCTTTTCCCAGCACCGGCCTCCAAAAATTCCCAACGTTAGGAGCTGACTCCACAACCCAGGTGGCAGCCAGAACACCTCCTGCTTGTTTTGAACGTCTCTGGGAACTACTTGCATTGCCACCCAGACTTTGGGGCTGCGGGCTTTCCTGTCCACTCTGTCCTCACAAGCACCTTTTTTTTGACTTTTCCCCAGCACCGGCCTCCAATATGCCGAACGTCCTGGCCTGGCTCCCACAGCCAAGGTGGCAGCCAGAACAACTCTTGCTTTCTTTCAAGGTCTCTGGGAACTACTTGCATTGCCACCCAGACTTTGGGGCTACGGGCTTTCCTGGCCACTCGATCCTCACAAGCAGCTTTTTTTCACTTTTCCCCAGCACCGGACCCCAATATGCTGAACGTCCTTGCCTGGCTCCCACTCCCAAGTTGGCAGCCAGAACAACTCTTGCTTTCTTTCACGGTCTCTGGGAAGTACTTGCTTTGCCACCCAGACTTTGGGGCTGCGGGCTTTGCTGGACACTCTGTCCTCACAAGCACCTTTTTTTCACTTTTTCCCAGCACCGGCCTCCAATATGCCGAACGTCCTGGCCTGGCTCCCACTCCCAAGGTGGCAGCCAGAACAACCCTTGCTTTCTTTCAAGGTCTCTGGGGACTACTTGCATTGCCACCCAGACTTTGGGGCTGCAGGCTTTCCTGGCCACTCTATCCTCAAAAGCACCTTTTTTTCACCTTTTCCCAGCACCGGCCTCCAAAAATGCCGATCTTCAGGAGATGAGTCCCACAACCAAGGCATCAGCAAGACCAAGTCTTGCTTGTTTTCATGGTCTCTGGGAACTACTTGCATTGCCACCCAAACTTTGGGGCTGTGGGCTTTCCTGGCCACTGTCCTCAAAAGCACCTTTTTTCTTTATCATTTTCCTGCACCGGCCCATAAAAATTCTGAACCTCAGGAGCTGACTCCACAACCCAGGTGGCAGCCAGAACACCTCTTGATTTTTAGGAACGCCTCTGGGGAACTACTTGCATTGCCACCCAGACTTTGGGGCTGCGGGCTTTCCTGGCCACTCGATCCTCAAAAGCACCTGTTTTTCACTTTTTCCCAGCACCGGCCTCCAAAAATTCGAAACATCCTGGCCTGGTTCCCACAGCCAAGGTGTCAGCAAGACCAAGTCTTGCTTGTTTTCAAGGTCTCTGGGAACTACTTGCATTGCCACCCAGACTTTGGGGCTGCGGGCTTTCCTGGCCACTCTGTCCTCACAAGCACCTTTTTTTTAACTTTTCCTCAGCACCGGCCTCCAATATGCCGAACGTCCGGAGCTGAGTCCTACACCCAAGGTGGCAGCCAGAACAACTCTTGCTTTCTTTCAAGATCTCTGGGAACTACTTGCATTGCCACCCAGACTTTGGGGCTGCGGGCTTTCCTGGCCACTCGATTCTCAAAAGCACCTTTTTTCTTTATCATTTCCTGCACCAGCCCATAAAAATGCCGATCTTCAGGAGTTGACTCCCACAACCCAGGTGGCAGCCAGAACACCTCTTGATTTTTAGGAACGCCTCTGGGAACTACTTGCATTGCCACCCAGACTTTGGGGCTGCGGGCTTTCCTGGCCACTCTCTCCACAAAAGCACCTTTTTTTCACTTTTTCCCAACACCGGCCTCCAAAAATGCCGATCTTAAGGAGCTGACTCCCACAAACCAAGTCGCAGCCAGAACACCTCTTGATTTTTAGGAACGCCTCTGGGGAACTACTTGCATTGCCACCCAGACTTTGGGGCTGCGGGCTTTCCTGGCCACTCGATCCTCAAAAGCACCTGTTTTTCACCTTTTCCCAGAACCGGCCTCCAAAAATGCCGGTCTTCAGGAGATGAGTCCCACAACCAAGGCATCAGCAAGACCAAGTCTTGCTTGTTTTCAAGGTCTCTGGGAACTACTTGCATTGCCACCCAGACTTTGGGGCTGTGGGCTTTCCTGGCCACTCGGTCCTCAAAAGCACCTGTTTTTCACTTTTTCCCAGCACCGGCCTCCAAAAATTCGAAACATCCTGGCCTGGTTCCCACAGCCAAGGCATCAGCAAGACCAAGTCTTGCTTGTTTTCAAGGTCTCTGGGAACTACTTGCATTGCCACCCAGACTTTGGGGCTGCGGGCTTTCCTGGCCACTCTGTCCTCAAAACTACCTTTTTTTCACTTTTTCCCAGCACCGCCCTCCAAAAATGCCGATCTTCAGGAGATGAGTCCCTCAACCAAGGCATCAGCAAGACCAAGTCTTGCTTGTTTTCAAGGTCTCTGGGAACGACTTGCATGGCCACCCAGACTTTGGGGCTGCGGGCTTTCCTGGCCACTGTGTCCTCAAAAGCACCTGTTTTTCACTTTTTCCCAGCACCGGCCTCCAAAAATTCGAAACATCCTGGCCTGGTTCCCACAGCCAAGGCATCAGCAAGACCAAGTCTTGCTTGTTTTCAAGGTCTCTGGGAACTACTTGCATTGCCACCCAGACTTTGGGGCTGTGGGCTTTCCTGGCCACTCGATCCTCAAAAGCACCTTTTTTCTTTATCATTTTCCTGCACCGGCCCATAAAAATTCTGAACCTCAGGAGCTGACTTCCACAACCCAGGTGGCAACCAGAACACCTCTTGATTTTTAGGAACGCCTCTGGGGAACTACTTGCATTGCCACCCAGACTTTGGGGCTGCGGGCTTTCCTGGCCACTCGATCCTCAAAAGCACCTGTTTTTCACTTTTTCCCAGCACCGGCCTCCAAAAATTCGAAACATCCTGGCCTGGTTCCCACAGCCAAGGTGTCAGCAAGACCAAGTCTTGCTTGTTTTCAAGGTCTCTGGGAACTACTTGCATTGCCACCCAGACTTTGGGGCTGCGGGCTTTCCTGGCCACTCTGTCCTCACAAGCACCTTTTTTTTAACTTTTCCTCAGCACCGGCCTCCAATATGCCGAACGTCCGGAGCTGAGTCCTACACCAAAGGTGGCAGCCAGAACAACTCTTGCTTTCTTTCAAGATCTCTGGGAACTACTTGCATTGCCACCCAGAGTTTGGGGCTGCGGGCTTTCCTGGCCACTCGATCCTCAAAAGCACCTTTTTTCTTTATCATTTTCCTGCACCGGCCCATAAAAATTCTGAACCTCAGGAGCTGACTCCCACAAACCAGGTGGCAGCCAGAACACCTCTTGATTTTTAGGAACGCCTCTGGGAACTACTTGCATTGCCACCCAGACTTTGGGGCTGTGGGCTTTCCTGGCCACTCTCTCCTCAAAAGCACCTTTTTTTCACTTTTTCCCAACACCGGCCTCCAAAAATGCCGATCTTAAGGAGCTGACTCCCACAACCCAGGTGGCAGCCAGAACACCTCTTGATTTTTAGGAACGCCTCTGGGGAACTACTTGCATTGCCACCCAGACTTTGGGGCTGCGGGCTTTCCTGACCACTCGATCCTCAAAAGCACCTGTTTTTCACCTTTTCCCAGAACCGGCCTCCAAAAATGCCGGTCTTCAGGAGATGAGTCCCACAACCAAGGCATCAGCAAGACCAAGTCTTGCTTGTTTTCAAGGTCTCTGGGAACTACTTGCATTGCCACCCAGACTTTGGGGCTGCGGGCTTTCCTGGCCACTCGATTCTCAAAAGCACCTTTTTTTCACCTTTTCCCAGCAACGGCCTCCAAAAATTCCAAACGTTAGGAGCTGACTCCACAACCCAGGTGGCAGCCAGAACACCTCCTGCTTGTTTTGAACGTCTCTGGGAACTACTTGCATTGCCACCCAGACTTTGGGGCTGCGGGCTTTCCTGGCCACTCTATCCTCAAAAGAACCTGTTTTGCACTTTTTCCCAGAACCGGCCTCCAAAAATGCCGATCTTCAGGAGATGAGTCCCACAACCAAGGCATCAGCAAGACCAAGTCTTGCTTGTTTTCAAGGTCTCTGGGAACTACTTGCATTGCCACCCAGACTTTGGGGCTGCGGGCTTTCCTGGCCACTCGGTCCTCAAAAGAACCTTTTTTTCACTTTTTCCCAGCACCGGCCTCCAAAAATTCGAAACATCCTGGCCTGGTTCCCACAGCCAAGGTGTCAGCAAGACCAAGTCTTGCTTGTTTTCAAGGTCTCTGGGAACTACTTCCATTGCCACCCAGACTTTGGGGCTGCGGGCTTTCTTGGCCACTCTGTCCTCAAAACTACCTTTTTTTCACTTTTTCCCAGCACCGGCCTCCAAAAATGCCGATCTTCAGGAGATGAGTCCCACAGCCAAGGCATCAGCAAGACCAAGTCTTGCTTGTTTTCAAGGTCTCTGGGAACGACTTGCATGGCCACCCAGACTTTGGGGCTGTGGGCTTTCCTGGCCACTCTGTCCTCAAAAGCACCTTTTTTTCACCTTTTCCCAGCACCGGCCTCCAAAATTCCCAACGTTAGGAGCTGACTCCACAACCCAGGTGGCAGCCAGAACACCTCCTGCTTGTTTTGAACGTCTCGGGGAACTACTTGCATTGCCACCCAGACTTTGGGGCTGTGGGCTTTCCTGGCCACTCGATCCTCAAAAGCACCTATTTTTCACCTTTTCCCAGCACCGGCCTCCAAAAATTCCCAACGTTAGGAGCTGACTCCACAACCCAGGTGGCAGCCAGAACACCTCCTGCTTGTTTTGAACGTCTCTGGGAACTACTTGCATTGCCACCCAGACTTTGGGGCTGCGGGCTTTCCTGTCCACTCTGTCCTCACAAGCACCTTTTTTTTGACTTTTCCCCAGCACCGGCCTCCAATATGCCGAACGTCCTGGCCTGGCTCCCACAGCCAAGGTGGCAGCCAGAACAACTCTTGCTTTCTTTCAAGGTCTCTGGGAACTACTTGCATTGCCACCCAGACTTTGGGGCTACGGGCTTTCCTGGCCACTCGATCCGCACAAGCAGCTTTTTTTCACTTTTCCCCAGCACCGGACCCCAATATGCTGAACGTCCTTGCCTGGCTCCCACTCCCAAGTTGGCAGCCAGAACAACTCTTGCTTTCTTTCACGGTCTCTGGGAAGTACTTGCTTTGCCACCCAGACTTTGGGGCTGCGGGCTTTGCTGGACACTCTGTCCTCACAAGCACCTTTTTTTCACTTTTTCCCAGCACCGGCCTCCAATATGCCGAACGTCCTGGCCTGGCTCCCACTCCCAAGGTGGCAGCCAGAACAACCCTTGCTTTCTTTCAAGGTCTCTGGGGACTACTTGCATTGCCACCCAGACTTTGGGGCTGCAGGCTTTCCTGGCCACTCTATCCTCAAAAGCACCTTTTTTTCACCTTTTCCCAGCACCGGCCTCCAAAAATGCCGATCTTCAGGAGATGAGTCCCACAACCAAGGCATCAGCAAGACCAAGTCTTGCTTGTTTTCATGGTCTCTGGGAACTACTTGCATTGCCACCCAAACTTTGGGGCTGTGGGCTTTCCTGGCCACTGTCCTCAAAAGCACCTTTTTTCTTTATCATTTTCCTGCACCGGCCCATAAAAATTCTGAACCTCAGGAGCTGACTCCACAACCCAGGTGGCAGCCAGAACACCTCTTGATTTTTAGGAACGCCTCTGGGGAACTACTTGCATTGCCACCCAGACTTTGGGGCTGCGGGCTTTCCTGGCCACTCGATCCTCAAAAGCACCTGTTTTTCACTTTTTCCCAGCACCGGCCTCCAAAAATTCGAAACATCCTGGCCTGGTTCCCACAGCCAAGGTGTCAGCAAGACCAAGTCTTGCTTGTTTTCAAGGTCTCTGGGAACTACTTGCATTGCCACCCAGACTTTGGGGCTGCGGGCTTTCCTGGCCACTCTGTCCTCACAAGCACCTTTTTTTTAACTTTTCCTCAGCACCGGCCTCCAATATGCCGAACGTCCGGAGCTGAGTCCTACACCCAAGGTGGCAGCCAGAACAACTCTTGCTTTCTTTCAAGATCTCTGGGAACTACTTGCATTGCCACCCAGACTTTGGGGCTGCGGGCTTTCCTGGCCACTCGATTCTCAAAAGCACCTTTTTTCTTTATCATTTCCTGCACCGGCCCATAAAAATGCCGATCTTCAGGAGTTGACTCCCACAACCCAGGTGGCAGCCAGAACACCTCTTGATTTTTAGGAACGCCTCTGGGAACTACTTGCATTGCCACCCAGACTTTGGGGCTGCGGGCTTTCCTGGCCACTCTCTCCACAAAAGCACCTTTTTTTCACTTTTTCCCAACACCGGCCTCCAAAAATGCCGATCTTAAGGAGCTGACTCCCACAAACCAAGTCGCAGCCAGAACACCTCTTGATTTTTAGGAACGCCTCTGGGGAACTACTTGCATTGCCACCCAGACTTTGGGGCTGCGGGCTTTCCTGGCCACTCGATCCTCAAAAGCACCTGTTTTTCACCTTTTCCCAGAACCGGCCTCCAAAAATGCCGGTCTTCAGGAGATGAGTCCCACAACCAAGGCATCAGCAAGACCAAGTCTTGCTTGTTTTCAAGGTCTCTGGGAACTACTTGCATTGCCACCCAGACTTTGGGGCTGTGGGCTTTCCTGGCCACTCGGTCCTCAAAAGCACCTGTTTTTCACTTTTTCCCAGCACCGGCCTCCAAAAATTCGAAACATCCTGGCCTGGTTCCCACAGCCAAGGCATCAGCAAGACCAAGTCTTGCTTGTTTTCAAGGTCTCTGGGAACTACTTGCATTGCCACCCAGACTTTGGGGCTGCGGGCTTTCCTGGCCACTCTGTCCTCAAAACTACCTTTTTTTCACTTTTTCCCAGCACCGCCCTCCAAAAATGCCGATCTTCAGGAGATGAGTCCCTCAACCAAGGCATCAGCAAGACCAAGTCTTGCTTGTTTTCAAGGTCTCTGGGAACGACTTGCATGGCCACCCAGACTTTGGGGCTGCGGGCTTTCCTGGCCACTGTGTCCTCAAAAGCACCTGTTTTTCACTTTTTCCCAGCACCGGCCTCCAAAAATTCGAAACATCCTGGCCTGGTTCCCACAGCCAAGGCATCAGCAAGACCAAGTCTTGCTTGTTTTCAAGGTCTCTGGGAACTACTTGCATTGCCACCCAGACTTTGGGGCTGTGGGCTTTCCTGGCCACTCGATCCTCAAAAGCACCTTTTTTCTTTATCATTTTCCTGCACCGGCCCATAAAAATTCTGAACCTCAGGAGCTGACTTCCACAACCCAGGTGGCAACCAGAACACCTCTTGATTTTTAGGAACGCCTCTGGGGAACTACTTGCATTGCCACCCAGACTTTGGGGCTGCGGGCTTTCCTGGCCACTCGATCCTCAAAAGCACCTGTTTTTCACTTTTTCCCAGCACCGGCCTCCAAAAATTCGAAACATCCTGGCCTGGTTCCCACAGCCAAGGTGTCAGCAAGACCAAGTCTTGCTTGTTTTCAAGGTCTCTGGGAACTACTTGCATTGCCACCCAGACTTTGGGGCTGCGGGCTTTCCTGGCCACTCTGTCCTCACAAGCACCTTTTTTTTAACTTTTCCTCAGCACCGGCCTCCAATATGCCGAACGTCCGGAGCTGAGTCCTACACCAAAGGTGGCAGCCAGAACAACTCTTGCTTTCTTTCAAGATCTCTGGGAACTACTTGCATTGCCACCCAGAGTTTGGGGCTGCGGGCTTTCCTGGCCACTCGATCCTCAAAAGCACCTTTTTTCTTTATCATTTTCCTGCACCGGCCCATAAAAATTCTGAACCTCAGGAGCTGACTCCCACAAACCAGGTGGCAGCCAGAACACCTCTTGATTTTTAGGAACGCCTCTGGGAACTACTTGCATTGCCACCCAGACTTTGGGGCTGTGGGCTTTCCTGGCCACTCTCTCCTCAAAAGCACCTTTTTTTCACTTTTTCCCAACACCGGCCTCCAAAAATGCCGATCTTAAGGAGCTGACTCCCACAACCCAGGTGGCAGCCAGAACACCTCTTGATTTTTAGGAACGCCTCTGGGGAACTACTTGCATTGCCACCCAGACTTTGGGGCTGCGGGCTTTCCTGACCACTCGATCCTCAAAAGCACCTGTTTTTCACCTTTTCCCAGAACCGGCCTCCAAAAATGCCGGTCTTCAGGAGATGAGTCCCACAACCAAGGCATCAGCAAGACCAAGTCTTGCTTGTTTTCAAGGTCTCTGGGAACTACTTGCATTGCCACCCAGACTTTGGGGCTGCGGGCTTTCCTGGCCACTGTGTCCTCAAAAGCACCTGTTTTTCACTTTTTCCCAGCACCGGCCTCCAAAAATTCGAAACATCCTGGCCTGGTTCCCACAGCCAAGGCATCAGCAAGACCAAGTCTTGCTTGTTTTCAAGGTCTCTGGGAACTACTTGCATTGCCACCCAGACTTTGGGGCTGTGGGCTTTCCTGGCCACTCGATCCTCAAAAGCACCTTTTTTCTTTATCATTTTCCTGCACCGGCCCATAAAAATTCTGAACCTCAGGAGCTGACTCCCACAACCCAGGTGGCAACCAGAACACCTCTTGATTTTTAGGAACGCCTCTGGGGAACTACTTGCATTGCCACCCAGACTTTGGGGCTGCGGGCTTTCCTGGCCACTCTATCCTCAAAAGCACCTTTTTTTCACTTTTTCCCAGCACCGGCCTCCAAAAATTCGAAACATCCTGGCCTGGTTCCCACAGCCAAGGAGTCAGCAAGACCAAGTCTTGCTTGTTTTCAAGGTCTCTGGGAACGACTTGCATGGCCACCCAGACTTTGGGGCTGCGGGCTTTCCTGGCCACTCTGTCCTCAAAACTACCTTTTTTTCACCTTTTCCCAGCACCGGCCTCCAAAAATTCCAAACGTAATGAGGTGACTCCACAACCCAGGTGGCAGCCAGAACACCTCCTTCTTGTTTTGAACGTCTCTGGGAACTACTTGCGTTGCCACCCAGACTTTGGGGCTGTGGGCTTTCCTGGCCACTCTGTCCTCAAAAGCACCTTTTTTTCACTTTTTCCCAGCACCGGCCTCCAAAAATTCGAAACATCCTGGCCTGGTTCCCACAGCCAAGGTGTCAGCAAGACCAAGTCTTGCTTGTTTTCAAGGTCTCTGGGAACTACTTGCATTGCCACCCAGACTTTGGGGCTGTGGGCTTTCCTGTCCACTCTGTCCTCACAAGCACCTTTTTTTTGACTTTTCCCCAGCACCGGCCTCCAATATGCCGAACGTCCTGGCCTGGCTCCCACAGCCAAGGTGGCAGCCAGAACAACTCTTGCTTTCTTTCAAGGTCTCTGGGAACTACTTGCATTGCCACCCAGACTTTGGGGCTGCGGGCTTTCCTGGCCACTCGATCCTCAAAAGCACCTTTTTTCTTTACCATTTCCTGCACCGGCCCATAAAAATGCCGATCTTCAGGAGCTGACTCCCACAAACCAGGTAGCAGCCAGAACACCTCTTGATTTTTAGGAACGCCTCTGGGAACTACTTGCATTGCCACCCAGACTTTGGGGCTGTGGGCTTTCCTGGCCACTCGATCCTAAAAAACAGCTTTTTTTCACTTTTTCCCAGCACCGGCCTCCAAAAATGCCGATCTTAAGGAGCTGACTCCCACAACCCAGGTGGCAGCCAGAACACCTCCTGCTTTTTTGAACGTCTCTGGGAACCACTTGCATTGCCACCCAGACTTTGGGGCTGCGGGCTTTCCTGGCAACTCTATCCTCAAAAGCACCTGTTTTTCACTTTTTCCCAACACCGGCCTCCAAAAATGCCGATCTTCAGAAGATGAGTCCCACAACCAAGTCATCAGCAAGACCAAGTCTTGCTTGTTTTCAAGGTCTCTGGGAACTACTTGCATTGCCACCCAGACTTTGGGGCTGCGGGCTTTCCTGGCCACTCGGTCCTCAAAAGCACCTTTTTTTCACTTTTTCCCAGCACCGGTCTCCAAAAATGCCGATCTTAAGGAGCTGACTCCCACAACCCAGGTGGCAGCCAGAACACTTCTTGATTTTTAGGAACGCCTCTGGGGAACTACTTGCATGGCCACCCAGACTTTGGGGCTGTGGGCTTTCCTGGCCACTCTATCCTCAAATGCACATTTTTTTTCACTTTTTCCCAACACCGGCCTCCAAAAATTTGAAACATCCTGGCCTGGTTCCCACAGCCAAGGTGTCAGCAGGACCAAGTCTTGCTTGTTTTCAAGGTCTCTGGGAACTACTTGCATTGCCACCCAGACTTTGGGGCTGTGGGCTTTCCTGGCCACTCGATACTCAAAAGCACCTGTTTTTCACTTTTTCCCAGCACCGGCCTCCAAAAATGCCGATCTTCAGGAGATGAGTCCCACAACCAAGGCATCAGCAAGACCAAGTCTTGCTTGTTTTGAACGTCTCTGGGAACTACTTGCATTGCCACCCAGACTTTGGGGCTGTGGGCTTTCCTGGCCACTCTATCCTCAAAAGCACCTTTTTTTCACTTTTTCCCAGCACCGGCCTCCAAAAATTCGAAACATCCTGGCCTGGTTCCCACAGCCAAGGTGTCAGCAAGACCAAGTCTTGCTTGTTTTCAAAGTCTCTGGGAACTACTTGCATTGCCACCCAGACTTTGGGGCTGCGGGCTTTCCTGTCCACTCTGTCCTCACAAGCACCTTTTTTTCACTTTTTCCCAGCACCGGCCTCCAAAAATGCCGATCTTCAGGAGATGAGTCCCACAACCAAGGCGTCAGCAAGACCAAGCCTTGCTTGTTTTCTTGGTCTCTGGGAACTACTTGCATTGCCACCCAGACTTTTGGGGCTGTGGGCTTTCCTGTCCACTCTGTCCTCACAAGCACTTTTTTTTGACTTTTCCCCAGCACCGGCCTCCAATATGCCGAACGTCCTGGCCTGGCTCCCACAGCCAAGGTAGCAGGCAGAACAACTCTTGCTTTCTTTCAAGGTCTCTGGGAACTACTTGCATTGCCACCCAGAGTTTGGGGCTGCGGGGTTTCCTGGCCACTCTCTCCTCAAAAGAAACTTTTTTTCACTTTACCCCAGCACCGGACCCCAATATGCTGAACGTCCTGGCCTGGCTCCCACAGCCAAGGTGGCAGCCAGAACAACTCTTGCTTTCTTTCAAGGTCTCTGGGAACTACTTGCGTTGCCACCCAGACTTTGGGGCTACGGGCTTTCCTGGCCACTCGATTCTCAAAAGATCCTTTTTTTCACTTTTCCCTAGCACCGGACCCCAATATGCTGAACGTCCTTGCCTGGCTCCCACCCCCAAGGTGGCAGCCAGAACAACTCTTGCTTTCTTTCAAGGTCTCTGGGAACTACTTGCATTGCCACCCAGACTTTGGGTCTGCGGGCTTTGCTGGACACTCTGTCCTCAAAAGCACCTTTTTTTCACTTTTTCCCAGCACCGGCCTCCAAAAATTCGAAACATCCTGGCCTGGTTCCCACAGCCAAGGTGTCAGCAAGACCAAGTCTTGCTTGTTTTCAAGGTCTCTGGGAACTACTTGCATTGCCACCCAGACTTTGGGGCTGCGGGCTTTCCTGGCCACTCTGTCCTCAAAACCACCTTTTTTCACCTTTTCCCAGCACCGGCCTCCAAAAATTCCAAACGTTAGGAGCTGACTCCACAACCCAGGTGGCAGCCAGAACACCTCCTTCTTGTTTTGAACGTCTCTGGGAACTACTTGCATTGCCACCCAGACTTTGGGGCTGTGGGCTTTCCTGGCCACTCGGTCCTCAAAAGCACCTTTTTTTCACTTTTTCCCAGCACCGGCCTCCAAAAATTCGAAACATCCTGGCCTGGTTCCCACAGCCAAGGTGTCAGCAAGACCAAGTCTTGCTTGTTTTCAAGGTCTCTGGGAACTACTTGCATTGCCACCCAGACTTTGGGGCTGCGGGCTTTCCTGGCCACTCTGTCCTCAAAACTACCTTTTTTTCACTTTTTCCCAGCACCGGCCTCCAAAATTGCCGATCTTCAGGAGATGAGTCCCACAACCAAGGCATCAGCAAGACCAAGTCTTGCTTGTTTTCAAGGTCTCTGGGAACGACTTGCATGGCCACCCAGACTTTGGGGCTGCGGGCTTTCCTGGCCACTTGATCCTCAAAAGCACCTGTTTTTCACCTTTTCCCAGCACCGGCCTCCAAAAATTCCAAACGTTAGGAGCTGACTCCAACACCCAGGTGGCAGACAGAACACCTCCTGCTTGTTTTGAACGTCTCTGGGAACTACTTGCATTGCCACCCAGACTTTGGGGCTGTGGGCTTTCCTGGCCACTCGATCCTCAAAAGAACCTTTTTTTCACTTTTCCCTAGCACCGGACCCCAATATGCTGATCGTCCTGGCCTGGCTCCTATCCCAAGGCATCAGCAAGACCAAGTCTTGCTTGTTTTCTTGGTCTCTGGGAACTACTTGCGTTGCCACCCAGACTTTTGGGGCTGTGGGCTTTCCTGTCCACTCTGTCCTCACAAGCACTTTTTTTTGACTTTTCCCCAGCACCGGCCTCCAATATGCCGAACGTCCTTGCCTGGCTCCCACAGCCAAGGTAGCAGGCAGAACAACTCTTCCTTTCTTTCAAGGTCTCTGGGAACTACTTGCATTGCCACCCAGACTTTGGGGCTGCGGGGTTTCCTGGCCACTCTCTCCTCAAAAGAAACTTTTTTTCACTTTACCCCAGCACCGGACCCCAATATGCTGAACGTCCTGGCCTGGCTCCCACAGCCAAGGTGGCAGCCAGAACAAATCTTGCTTTCTTTCAAGGTCTCTGGGAACTACTTGCGTTGCCACCCAGACTTTGGGGCTACGGGCTTTCCTGGCCACTCGATCCTCAAAAGATCCTTTTTTTCACCTTTTCCCAGCACCGGCCTCCAAAAATTCCCAACGTTAGGAGCTGACTCCACAACCCAGGTGGCAGCCAGAACACCTCCTGCTTGTTTTGAACGTCTCTGGGAACTACTTGCATTGCCACCCAGACTTTGGGGCTGTGGGCTTTCCTGGCCACTCGATTCTCAAAAGAACCTTTTTTTCACTTTTCCCTAGCACCGGACCCCAATATGCTGAACGTCCTGGCCTGGCTCCTATCCCAAGGCATCAGCAAGACCAAGTCTTGCTTGTTTTCTTCGTCTCTGGGAACTACTTGCGTTGCCACCCAGACTTTTGGGGCTGTGGGCTTTCCTGGCCACTCTGTCCTCACAAGCACCTTTTTTTTGACTTTTCCCCAGCACCGGACCCCAATATGCTGAACGTCCTGGCCTGGCTCCCACAGCCAAGGTGGCAGCCAGAACAACTCTTCCTTTCTTTCAAGGTCTCTGGGAACTACTTGCATTGCCACCCAGACTTTGGGGCTGCGGGCTTTGCTGGACACTCTGTCCTCACAAGCACCTTTTTTTCACTTTTCCCCAGCACCGGACCCCAATATGCCGAACGTCCTGGCCTGGCTCCCACTCCCAAGGTGGCAGCCAGAACAACTCTTGCTTTCTTTCAAGGGCTGTGGGGACTACTTGCATTGACACCCAGACTTTGGGGCTGCAGGCTTTCCTGGCCACTCTATCCTCAAAAGCACCTTTTTTTCACTTTTTCCCAGCACCGGCCTCCAAAAATTCGAAACATCCTGGCCTGGTTCCCACAGCCAAGGTGTCAGCAAGACCAAGTCTTGCTTGTTTTCAATGTCTCTGGGAACTACTTGCATTGCCACCCAGACTTTGGGGCTGCGGGCTTTCCTGGCCACTGTCCTCAAAAGCACCTTTTTTCTTTATCATTTTCCTGAACCGGCCCATAAAAATTCTGAACCTCAGGAGCTGACTCCAAAACCCAGGTGGCAGCCAGAACACCTCTTGATTTTTAGGAACGCCTCTGGGGAACTACTTGCATTGGCACCCAGACTTTGGGGCTGCGGGCTTTCCTGGCCACTCGATCCTCAAAAGCACCTGTTTTTCACTTTTTCCCAGCACCGGCCTCCAAAAATTCGAAACATCCTGGCCTGGTTCCCACAGCCAAGGTGTTAGCAAGACCAAGTCTTGCTTGTTTTCAATGTCTCTGGGAACGACTTGCATTGCCACCCAGACTTTGGGGCTGCGGGCTTTCCTGTCCACTCCGTCCTCACAAGCACCTTTTTTTAACTTTTCCTCAGCACCGGCCTCCAATATGCCGAACGTCCGGAGCTGAGTCCTACACCAAAGGTGGCAGCCAGAACCACTCTTGCTTTCTTTCAAGATCTCTGGGAACTACTTGCATTGCCACCCAGACTTTGGGGCTGCGGGCTTTCCTGGCCACTCTGTCCTCAAAACTACCTTTTTTTCACTTTTTCCCAGCACCGGCCTCCAAAAATGCAGATCTTCAGGAGATGAGTCCCAAAATCAAGGCATCAGCAAGACCAAGTCTTGCTTTCTTTCAAGGTCTCTGGGAACTACTTGCATTGCCACCCAGACTTTGGGGCTACGGGCTTTCCTGGCCACTCGATCATCACAAGCACTTTTTTTCACCTTTTCCGAGCACCGGCCTCCAAAAATGCCGATCTTCAGGAGATGAGTCCCACAACCAAGGCATCAGCAAGACCAAGTCTTGCTTTCTTTCAAGATCTCTGGGAATTACTTGCATTGCCACCCAGACTTTGGGGCTGCGGGCTTTCCTGGCCACTCTATCCTCAAAAGCACCTGTTTTTCACTTTTTCCCAGAACCGGCCTCCAAAAATGCCGATCTTCAGGAGATGAGTCCCACAACCAAGGCATCAGCAAGACCAAGTCTTGCTTCTTTTCAAGGTCTCTGGGAACTACTTGCATTGGCACCCAGACTTTGGGGCTGTGGGCTTTCCTGGCCACTCGATCCTCAAAAGCACCTTTTTTCTTTATCATTTTCCTGCACCGGCCCATAAAAATTCTGAACCTCAGGAGCTGACTCCCACAACCCAGGTGGCAACCAGAACACCTCTTGATTTTTAGGAATGCCTCTGGGGAACTACTTGCATTGCCACCCAGACTTTGGGGCTGTGGGCTTTCCTGGCCACTCTGTCCTCAAAACTACCTTTTTTTCACTTTTTCCCAGCACCGCCCTCCAAAAATGCCGATCTTCAGGAGATGAGTCCCTCAACCAAGGCATCAGCAAGACCAAGTCTTGCTTGTTTTCAAGGTCTCTGGGAACGACTTGCATGGCCACCCAGACTTTGGGGCTGCGGGCTTTCCTGGCCACTCGATCCTCAAAACCACCTTTTTTTCACCTTTTCCCAGCACCGGCCTCCAATATGCCGAACGTCCTGGCCTGGCTCCCACTCCCAAGGTGGCAGCCAGAACAACTATTGCTTTCTTTCAAGGTCTCTGGGAACTACTTGCATTGCCACCCAGACTTTGGGGCTGTGGGCTTTCCTGGCCACTCGATCGTCAAAAGAACCTTTTTTTTCACTTTTCCCTATCACCGGACCCCAATATGCTGAACGTCCTAGCCTGGCTCCTATCCCAAGGCATCAGCAAGACCAAGTCTTGCTTGTTTTCATGGTCTCTGGGAACTACTTGCGTTGCCACCCAGACTTTGGGGCTGTGGGCTTTCCTGGCCACTCGGTCCTCAAAACCACCTTTTTTTCACCTTTTCCCAGCACCGGCCTCCAAAAATTCGAAACATCCTGGCCTGGTTCCCACAGCCAAGGTGTCAGCAAGACCAAGTCTTGCTTGTTTTCAATGTCTCTGGGAACTACTTGCATTGCCACCCAGACTTTGGGGCTGCGGGCTTTCCTGTCCACTCGGTCCTCAAAAGCACCTTTTTTTCACCTTTTCCCAGCACCAGCCTCCGAAAATTCCCACCGTTAGGAGCTGACTCCACAACCCAGGTGGCAGCCAGAACACCTCCTGCTTGTTTTGAACATCTCTGGGAACTACTTGCGTTGCCACCCAGACTTTGGGGCTTTGGGCTTTGCTGTCCACTCTGTCCTCACAAGCACCTTTTTTTTGACTTTCCCCCAGCACCGGCCTCCAATATGCCGAACGTCCTGGCCTGGCTCCCACAGCCAAGGTGGCAGCCAGAACAACTCTTGCTTGTTTTCAAGGTCTCTGGGAACTACGTGCATTGCCACCCAGACTTTGGGGCTGTGGGCTTTCCTGGCCACTCTCTCCTCAAAAGAACCTTTTTTTCACTTTTTCCTAGCTCCGGACCCCAATATGCTGAACGTCCTGGCCTGGCTCCCACAGCCAAGGTGTGATTCAGAGAATGAATGGTTAAAGGTTGTTAGTGTAGATTTAGTACAGCTTGGAAAAAACAGAGCTCAGTGTACAGGAGCCCAGCATTCCAAGATAAGGAAATGGCCTTGTTTATAAGATAGCGGGAACAGCCTGCATGCTATGAAGGAACCCAATTTTCTGGTTAAAGTGTCCATCTGGTCGGGACCAGTTTCGCCGTTTGGGGTCCAGCCAACCCAACATTCTAGGACAAAGGTAAAGGTACACGGTGAAGAAGATTGCGAGCCTTCCTCCAGAAGACCCCGGCCCACGAGCACCGGGTGTCAGTACGCATGTCAAGGGGAGGAGACTTATGATAATGAGTTCCTAGAAATAATTAGAATAGTAACGCCTTTTCTCAGAATCAATTATAATAACCCAGGCCACATTAATGAATATGTATGCTTTTCATCATAAATAGACTCTTGTTTTACAAACCGGTGTGCAAGTTTGGAGGAGCGATCCCCCTTGCACCCGGCGCCGCAATAAACATACCTGCTTTATAACTCTCTGCGAGTTGTAGGGTTTGTTTCCGCGCGCCAATTTGGCACCCCAGATGGGACCCTCTCTGTCTGGCTGCGGGACCTGCTGAGGACGGGACTCCTCTGGGCACCCCCGAGATTGCTCAGGAGGACTCCCCCACTCATCCAGATCACTGCGGGGACAGACAAGGACCATCTATTGCGGACCAGGTATGTTTAGGCTTTCTTAAGGGGGGGACCTGTAAGTCGTGAGGAGACGTCCTACGCGTGGTAAAGAGTCGGCGTACTTGCCCCAGGGTATGGTCAAGCTTGGGCTAACGGTTGGCTTATGCTTGTGTGGGATCCCTCGGTTTTGGTTTTTGTGTTAGTGTGTGGAATTGTAATACTGTTGGTTACTTGTTGTATTTGTCATAAGGTACCACTACCGTGTTATTGTCTGATATAAGGTGGAAATTATTGTATGAGTGAAATGAGTGATTGAGACGCGGCACTGCTGCGGAGCGGTGCGGAGTTCCGATCCGCAGTTCCGTGTTCTCCACGAGGAGAGCGGCCGGAGACAAACGAAGCGTATGACAGACTGTAAAGAAACATTGTGTGAACCTAATATTGAGAATATTAAGTGGCAGTGTCTTGGACATTCGGATAACGTTTGTGATCCTACTTTTATCTTAAAGTGCTTTTCTTGTAATACGGAGGTTTGGGTAGATCAGGAGGACGATTTTTGGTGTTCACAGTGTGGTAGCTGGACTGCGTGGGAAAAGATCGAGCGGGCGGGAGAGTTGAAACAAGTAATCTGTGGAGACATAGCCTACCCCTGGAGATAAAGGTAGCGACAGGGATATAGCTGTACCATTTCCCGGGAGGGAAACAGGAATAACACCCAGGTGACACAAGGATCACCTCTGAACCAAGGGGGTAAGGAGAACATAAAATGGGCAATAATCAAGGAGGTGAGATACTGAAAAAGAGTCCCCTAGGGTGTATTTTAGCACACTGGAAGGAGATCGGAGGCTCACCAGGTGGCAGCGTGGACAAGAAAACCTTAATTAAATATTGTAATCAGTGGTGGCCCCTTTACAAGTTAGATGATCAAGAGAAATGGCCCTTTAACGGGACCCTTAATTACAATACTATATTACAATTAATGCTATTCCTTAGAAGGGAAGGAAAGTGGGATGAAGTCACATATGCGGACATGTTTTTCACCCTTCGGAACCACCCAGAGTACCAACGGGACTGCGGGCTATTACCTCCACAAGACCCGATGGTATTAGCCTTAGCGAAAGAAAAAAGGAAAGAAATGAAAGCAAATATAAAAAGATGTTCGTCCTGTAGCATAGGGCAGAGATGCACAAAGCCTGAAAAGATTCGGGGTTTTAAAGAAGACGATTTACTTGAAACTTACTTACCACCGGTTAAGGTAATGGGAGACGAAAATATTTCCCAAGGGGACAGAGAAACTGATTCCAGAACCCCACCTGATAGCCCGGTATCGTCCCGTACCCGAAAGGGAACAGGGCGAGCATTGATTCAGGCACCCTTAAGGGAAGCCGTGGGTCTGGAAGGACCTATATTGATAAAAGTCCCTTTTTCCTCATTTGATTTAGAAATCTGGAAAAACGTGGCGAAGAATTATCAGAATGATCCCGTAGGGGTCACTAAACATTTTCAGTTTCTGGTAAAGCAGCATAATCCTGACTGGGGTGATATCCAGTTATTATTAGATCACCTGACAGAAACTGAGAAACAACTGGTTTTGAAAGCTGCTCAAGATATAGCCACGGACCACCTGAAAGATTCAGGAAGAGACATTAAAGACTATTTCCCCTTGCAGGACCCTCATTGGGACCCAAATAGGAGCATTCACTTGGAAGCATTACACAGTTATAGAGATTGGGTCATAAGAGGGATGGAGAGAGCTATCCCGAAAGCTATTAACTGGTCAGTGCTATATGCTGTAAGACAAGGGCCGAAGGAGACTCCCTCGGAGTTCTTGGATAAATTACGAGATGCAATGAGACGCTACACCCCCTTGGACCCTGGATCAGAGATAGGAATCCAGCAGTTAGTGTCTCTCTTTATAGGGCAGTCCGCTAGTGATATCCAGAGGAAGCTGCAAAAACTAAGAACAACTGAAAGCAGAAATCTAGAGACTCTGTTAGATGAGGCATGGAGAGTATTTAGCAACCGAGAAGAAGAGGATAGGAGAAAGGACAAACGGGCACTGGTAGCAGCACTACAAGGGGGGGAATAAGAAATGGGAACTTTAGGATACCATTAGAAAGAGATCAATGCGCATGGTGTAAGCAGAAAGGACACTGGAAGAATGAGTGTCCAAAGAGAGGAAAAGAAAAAATTCAGGCCCATTTTAAAAGAGATTGACGGGGACCTGGGGAATCTACCCGAGCGGATCCACTGGTTACTCTAAGGCTAGGGAAAAAGCAACAAGAAATAGAATTTTTGCTAGATACAGGAGCAACGTTCTCGGTCTTGAATCAAGCCCTGACCCCTATTGATACTGATTTTGTAACAGTAAAGGGAGCCACTGGCCAGAGTGAAAAGGCATATTTTCTCAAATCTCTTAGGTTCAAATTGGGAAAACAATTGGGGATACACAAATTCTTATATATGCCAAGCTCCCCGAAACCCCTGCTAGGGCGAGATTTATTAGAACAATTGGGAGCAGAAATTAAATTCAAAAAAGGGAAAATGGAACTTCGGATAAGAGAAGATCAACTAATTGAAGTACTAAGTTTGGCCCTGATAGGAACTCCCATTACTCCAGGAGTGCCTGAGAAGATTAGAGACCAAATTTATCCGGGGGTATGGGCCTCGGGAGTGCCGGGGAGAGCAAAAAGTGCTTCCCCAATAGTGATAAAACCTCAACAAGGAGCACGACCGGTGAGAGTCAAACAGTATCCCCTCAGGATAGAGGATAGGAAGGGAATCCGACAAATTACAGAGCAGTTTATCGAGTATGGGCTGCTGAAAGAATGTGAATCAGAGTATAACACTCCAATATTACCTGTCAAAAAGCCGGATGGTAGCTATCGCATAGTACAGGATCTCAGGGCTATCAACAAAATTGTTGAGGATTTACATCCGGTAGTAGCAAATCCATACACTCTCCTAACTAAATTGGTACCTGAATTGACATGGTTTACTGTCTTGGACCTAAAGGATGCCTTTTTCTGCTTGCCTCTGAGCCCAGAGAGCCAACTTTTATTTGCATTCAAATGGGAAAACCCAGAATCTGGAAGGAAAACACAGCTTACATGGACTGTGCTACCACAGGGCTTTAAAAATAGCCCAACACTTTTTGGAAATCAGCTAGCCAAAGATTTAGAACAGTGGAAACGCCCGCCTGGGACAGGAGTAGTATTGCAGTATGTGGATGATATATTACTCGCCACTGACACCAGAGAGACATACCTAGAATGGACTGTGAGCCTGCTAAATTTTCTTGGACTTAATGGCTATAAAGTTTCTCCACAGAAGGCACAGATAGCCCAGCAGCAAGTGACCTATCTGGGATATGAAATAACCGCAGGCCAACGGACACTAGGGAAGGAGAGGAAAGAGGCCATTTGCCAGACACCTCGACCACAGACGCCTAAGGAACTTCGGACCTTTCTAGGAATGACAGGATGGTGTCGTCTCTGGATATATAACTACGGACTCTTGGTAAAGCTGCTATATGAGTTATTAAAATCTAACTCAAAGAATATTGTGTGGAATAAGGAAGCAGACAGAGCCTTCTATCAGTTAAAAAAGAGGTTAATGGAAGCACCTGCCCTGGGATTACCCGATACTACTAAACCTTTCTGGTGGTTTTCCTGTGAAAAGCAAGGAATGGCCTTAGGAGTCCTAGCTCAGAATCTGGGACCCTGTCGAAGGGCGGTGGCCTACTTCTCTAAACAGCTCGACGGAGTAAGTAAAGGGTGGCCTAGCTGTCTCTGAGCAGTGGCAGCAGTGGTAATAAATATCCAAGAGGCCCATAAGTTCACCCTAGGCCAGAAAATCACAGTTATGGTTTCACATACCGTCTCAGCAGTACTGGAAGTAAAAGGGGGGCATTGGCTTTAACCTCAGAGGTTTCTTAAGTACCAGGCTATCCTGATAGAGCAAGATGATGTAGAAATAACAGTAACTAATATTGTCAATCCAGCCTCTTTCCTCGGCGGAACCGAAGGAGAATCAGTGACCCATGACTGCTTGGAAACAATCGAGGCTGTGTACTCCAGTCGACCAGACCTGAAAGAGGAACCATTGGAAGATGCAGAGGATTCCTGGTTCACCGACGGGAGCAGCTTCGTTCAACAGGGGATACTCAAAGCTGGCTATGTGGTAACCACCACAGAGAAGGTAACAGAGTCCAAAGCCCTGGCCCCAAATACATCAGCCCAAAAGGCTGAGATAATAGCACTAATCCGAGCGCTGGAACTAGCCAAAGGAAAACGGATAAATATCTGGACAGACTCTAAATATGCTTTTGGGGTGGTGCATGCTCACGGGGCGGTCTGGAGAGAAAGAGGACTCTTATCTACACAAGGGAAGCACATAAAACATGCTGAAGAAATTCTCGAGCTCTTAGATGCAGTATTACTGCCTACCAAAGTGGCTATCATGCACTGCAAAGCTCACCAAAAAGGGAACACCGCTCCGGAACTGGGCAACGCACTGGCGGACCGAGAAGCCAAAAGAGCAGCAGAGATGGGTAATGCAGAGGTACAATCCTTGGTCCCAGATGGTAAGATACAAATTGACGACGAACCTAGATATTCTAGGGACGATCACAAATTGATCAAAGACTTAAATGGGAAAATTGAAGGGAAATGGGCCAGAACCCCACAGGGAAAAATAATAGTGCCTTTCTCGTTATTATGGGCTGTAGTCATGGCAGAACATAAGAAATCCCATTGGGGAACAGAGGCACTTTATGGATACCTGAGTAGGCTAAGATGGGCTCGGAATCTATACGCCACTGTCAAACAAGTCACTCAGCAGCGTGAGGTATGTTTACAGAACAACCCTAAGACAGGTCCCAAAGTCCAGTTTGGCCAAATAGGAAAGGGAAACTATCTGGGACAACAATGGCAAATTGATTTTTCAGAACTTCCAAGAAAAGGGGGGTTTCGATACCTATTGGTATTAACAGATACCTTTTCAGGATGGCCAGAGGCGTTTCCCTGCCGAACCAATAAAACAAAAGAAGTGGCTAAAGTGTTGTTGCAAGAGATTATACCAAGATTTGGGGTTCCCGCAGTGATTTCCTCGGACTGAGGATCTCATTTCACTGCAAAGGTTGTTTCAAAAGTAAGCAGATTATTGTGTATAGATTGGCAACTTCACACCCCATACTACCCACGATCAAGTGGTCAGGTAGAAAAGATGAATCACCTAATTAAAATGCACATTGTGAAGCTAGGCCAGGAAGCTAACTTGGCCTGGCCTCAGTCATTACCGTTAGCCCTTCTCAGGATAAGAACAAAACCCAGAACTAAAGAAGGTTTGAGCCCCTTTGAAATACTCTATGGGAGATCATATAGTGTACAAGACGGGACATCCACAGAGTTGGGGAATGAAATATTGACAGATTATGTAATAAATTTAGAGAAACAGCTCCGAGGGGTAGAAAAGCTGGTTCTGGGAACAAGAGCTTGTGGGCTGGATGGACCAGTACACAATATTGAACCTGGGGATTATGTATATGTCAAGTCTTTTACAGATTCACCACTGAAGCCAAAGTGGGAAGGTCCCTTCCAGGTACTGCTGACCTCTCACACAGCCATAAAGATTAAGGAACAAGCCACTTGGATCCATTGGACTTGAGTCAAGAGAGCTCCAGAACCCCAATGGACATCAATGCAGGCCAGACCCTTGAAACGTTGCCTCCAACGAAGAGATGGACATTAATGACATTGATAATCGTTACCATGCCGGGACTTTGTATTTCAGGGGGAGGGACACGGGATGTGAATACATATTCACGAAATCTAGAAACATTGGTAAGGGCTACTAATCTGTCAGATTTTTGGGTATGTACTACCCTACCCAAAGGAGAAATGAAATTGCCTCTATATGGGGTGGCAGCAAGCAATTGGAACTGTGCCAACGGAACCTGGCCCAAATTTTGGGCAAGAGGGGAAGATGAGTTGGACGGGTATTGTGAGTACAATGATAATATCTACCCCTTAGGACCCAGATTTGATTTACAAGTGTTAAAGGAAGAGCTCGTTGCATTAATTAGCAATAACAATTGTACCTGGGAACACGGGGAATATAGACGCAGAGGGCCGGGAAATATGACGGTAGCATGGGGATGGAGCAACTTCTGGATCAATAAGACAACTGTTAATGTAGGAAATTGGGATTTAACAGGGATAAATGTCACGTACGTTGACTTTTGTAGTAAGACCCAATTAGTTGCATATAAAAGCAGCGGTATCTCCCAAGGAGAAGAATACTCTTGGGAGTATGGATAGTATCAGGCAGGAAAGTTTCTAGGTGTGAATCTGACAGCAACTATTGGACCCTGTAAGTTGCCTAAAGGGTACTGGTGGCTGTGTGGAGATGGGTATAGCAGAAAACAGCTCCCTGCAGGATGGAAGGGAACTTGCACGATAGGCTATCTAACTAGCCAAGATACAGTGTTTAATCAGTCTGAAATCCCCTCAAGTATGTTGAGAACACCTTGGAGGAGAATTCGAGAGGTAGAAAACCCTCTAGTGACAAGGGGAACAAGATACCATAGCTTTATAAGGTGGCTTATACCATCCCTGAGCGTTAGTGAACTGGAGAAAGCAATCATAAACCTATCAGCTACCACAGAAGCGCTTGAGAAATCTACAATCGATGCCATAGAGGCACTTCAACAAGAAGTCCAGTCATTAGCAAATGTGGCTGGACAAAATAGAATGGCATTAGATTTATTAACTTGGAAAGAGGGAGGCTTATGCGCAGTGATTAATCAGAGCTGTTGCTCGTATGCAAACCAAAGTGGAAGGATAGAGAAAGACTTAGAAAATCTCATAGCTAAAACTCAGATTTTGCATCAGACTGCACAAGATGATACTACGTTTGGGTTTTCAGACTTTTGGGAAAAGTTAACCTCATGGTTACCTAATCTGGCTTGGCTTAAACAACTGTTTATCCTTTTAGTAGCAATACTTGTTAGGAATTTTAGTGTGTGTATTAGCTAGATGTTTTATGTGTTGTACCAAGGGGGCCAAAGATGAATACATTCAATGGAAGAAGCATCAGCTCTGTGAACGAGTGGAGTCAGGGAAGTACTTTAGAAATCAGATGGGGAGGGAAAGTGTACTCTAGGCAATTGTAAAAGAATTTACAAATGAACAAAGGGGGGACTGAAAAGGCGGAAAATAGAAGGATTAATCATGCCAGGGACGTATATCTCAACCTTGGAGGGGAGGAAAGAAAACAAAAGAATTGCCCGATTAGTGGACGTGGGCCCCAGCCTTGAAAGAACACTCCGTAGACAAACGTAGATGGCAGCTCATCTGAGTTCTCCAGCCCTTAACTACCTCCACATACAAAGCTCTAGCATACCAATGGAACTGGTGGGAGTCACATTTGTAAAACAGGCCAGTTTAGTAGTTTACTGACAGTCTTCAGAACGGGAAGTCGAGTCATGATCTTTTCATGAGGTTAAAAACATTTGCCTCTCTAGCCCTCCTATCTCCAGCTTTCAATTCATCTTTCCATTTATTTTCCATACTCTTTCCAGTTTCTTAAGATCTCTTTAAAAATACAGGCAACACAACTTGGTACCGCATTTTAATCTTGGTTTAAAAATAACAGAGATGTTATTTATGTTTTCGATAGGGCAAACTCATGCAAGTAGACAATCAATAGTAGAGCACAGTTTCGCCTAAAACATTTAGGGCTGGAAGTTTCATAACTGGTTGTCTAGCTTTTTGCCCGTGCCCTTACCTGAATGTTCAGAGTAAGCATGTGCCACGCGTTATCCCGGACACCCAGGACGGCCTTTCAATGTATCTTCTCCAGCTGCAAAACGTGCTTAAGGTTAGCAAAGTGTTGCTTCGCCCTTTTGCTGAAACCAATAGATATATGCAAAGCCAGCAAAAGGAAAGCAATACCTATTTTTCAGAAGTGCTCAGGACTGGCGTTTTACCACTTGCAACTGCAGCACGGAAGGCTTAACACACAGACCTGGACTCAACACTCTCAGTGCATTCCACTGTTCTGCCAGGCCTATTTTTCCACTGAAATCTCCAATGCTCTTGGCAATCTGGTGTGAGATAAGGATTCCCCTCTATTGACAGTATTGGTTCATGAGGTGTCACAGCAATTATTGCTCTGCTTGTTCTATAGACCTCCTTGTTTATGTATTGGAACTTTTTTAAATCGGAGGGCTTGAGTTGCCACTCATGCTGCTTAGTTATAGTCAAACTTTAGGCTAAGCAAAAACTGCTGTGACTGGCACCTGGGTGAAAGACCTGGAAAAAAGCTAAGCGCCACAAGTAGAATCTTTATTCAGAATAATTATTCAGCAGAGAGTCTCAGCTGCAAGTTAATTTTACATTTGGGCTCCCTTCTAGAGAACTATAAAGATGACAAAAATGATTATATCATGGCACAAGTCTGAAACAATGAGGTGGTTAATCAAAATCCTCTCATTTCTTCTAGGAAATGCTATTTTTGTCAGCCTGAGAAACTGTTTGGGTAATCTTGTTATGTCTTATTAAAAGGAAATACGGGAGTCAATCCTAAACATAAGTATATTTTTACATACAGCTGAAAATTCAGTTGTATGGAGTTAGAAATTGTGAAGTTTCCTTAGGGAGGAACAGTATGTTAAGAGAAGCTCATGTAAAGCCGCCTTTGTGATACCCATCCGTGATCAAAAAAGAATGGGAAAAAAAACCCCACAACAAAAAACAAACCTACAAAAAACCAAAATGAGGAGAAAGCATAAACTACGGCTACCAAATCAAAACAAGACTATTTTGAAGGTCCAGTACAGTGAGAAACGGGTCATTACAGGCTGTCTTCATATTACATATACTGCAGATCTAGAAGTTGCATTTGATTCATCAGGAACTATTGGAAATTTTATGATCATGAAGGGATAGGAAGTGCATTTAAACAACACCACCTGTCACTATTTCAAAGCACGTTAAAAAGAACTTCTAGCTATTGATGAAGTAGTATGACATACACTCTTTCATGTGCCTGTCAAGTGCTCTACAGGTGATCACATGGGAATGCTAGCACCACAAGCAGAATACGCTCTCGCTCCTCTGAGCCAGACTAACAGCAAAATGCGTAACTTGTGGAAACAGTCGGCCACTCATCATCATCACCTACATTGACTTGCACTGCTCTGCAAAACAGGCCACTGCATCGCAAGCAGAATTTCTTTTTTTAGGTGTAGTGTCATAATACGGATCACAGTTTTCTGTAATTACTAATTTTCTCTAATAGACCAGCCAGTAGCCTTCCGATGCTCTCTTCACGTACAAAATGTGGCCATTGGCTAGCAAAATGACATATCCATTTGTCAGCATCCACTTTAGCAAAGAGCTGCTTACCCAGGTCACTGGTGACTCCAGGGGTGTCACCTGCAAAAACCCAGAAGAAAACTCCTTTGGTACGTCGAACGTACATCCCGCCATCGTCAACTCTTCCTGCAATAAACACGCCCCCATCACGTTGGTTTTCTACGTAGAGGTCACAAGTGACTGTCATGTTTACGCTGCATAAGAAGCTTCGCGCTTTAAAAAGCAATGAATCGATCATTTTGAGCAGGCAGTAGGTAGAAGAGTATTCCCTATTTAGTCCAGTCAACTTTTTGAGGAAAGATTTAGCAATCCTAATGGTGACCTGCAGGTGTAAGACGCGTGGGACTTGTCTAGACTCATTGTTTCCCACCTGTGAATCCATAGATTTTCTTAGGAGGAGCAAATCTCCTCAGAAACCAACAGCAAAATGAAATGTATTTTCAGCAATTTTCAATTAATTATTTAAAAAACAAACACAACCAAAACAAAAGCACACAGAAGGTTTGCATCTGCACAGAAAAACTTGCGGGTGTCTGCCACGTGAAAAGTTGCTTTTAGACAACTAAATCAAACCCAAGGTTCAAGGTTACAGCACCACATCTGCTACCATTTGATCTTCATTTCTCTAGCGTTTTTCATACAGGACAAGTCTTAAGTAATCCAGACCTCTTGCCCAAAAGCCAAACCAAACTTTTTTAAGCAAAATGTTCAAATACGTTGAAATTATTTGATTTTCCTGAGGTGGCACTTCAGCTCAACAGTAAAGCACCACGTTATACATCTAATGACAGCTGCAAAGGAGAATAGAGTGAAGGAATACCAGAACAATCAAACATCACCTAGAAACTTCCCCCGCCCCAGGGCTCCACTACAAGCCTCTTAACAGTAAAAATTAAAGGCATTTTTTACCTCTATTAATCTACACTAAAATTGGAAATCTACATCCCCTGTGTGGACTTGCAACATGGATACAGCCACAAGGTCGCATATTTCAAAAGTTTCAAATTATCTATAACTATTTACAGAATGTGAAAAGACTCTCTCTGACATCAGCTCAGCTGATAACTACATCATATCTATTTTAGCAACTTTTCTCCCCACCTCTTACAAAATAGTAAGAACAACCCCAGATTTCATTCAAATGCAATGCTATTAGAAGTACCACATTCTTGGATACATATTCATTACACAAACAAGATTTCTTTTTTGCCTTCTTACGGACTAAACAAGAGATCCCCACATCTTGCTGAAGCCATTATAAAGCGATTGCAAGCAATGTAGAATGAGTCGAATAGGAATATATTCAGGATACAGCTAGCTTCAACCAAAGCATCAGGGCAAAACACTAACAAATTCAGGAGTCGAAACAAAGCACAAGACTAAAATTCACAAGCACAAGACTAAAATTCAAACTAAAATGAACTAAATAATTCTGAAATTTAATCATAATAAATTGCCATTGATGACTGAAGTCAAGTATCATGCCACAGAGAAGCACAGAGTGCAAGATTGCTTCAGTATTTCAATAGCATGCACTAATGGTTGAAAACATCTACCTAGGGCGAGATGAGCTTTAAACTGAGGATGAAGCAAACAAGTCAGAGGGCCCGAAATTGAAGACTACCATTATGAAAAGCTACAGGTCAGTAGAACTTAAATAATCAACTGAATAGTCAGGAAACAAGCTTGGTTCCGAAAACAAGATGAAAATTCAGAAAGAAATGGAAGAAAATGAAATAATAGGAAGGTTTTAGGAATCTCAGTACAGTAACTTAACAACACATCCTGTGTAGCTGTTATAGGAATCACTGATTATGATCTACTCAACGAGGAAAAGTTGATTTTAGGGGGAATACGAGACTTTGCTTAACAGATGACTGCAGGAGAAAACATCGGGTAACTGAAGAACAGCCCCCAGCTACAAGATGCCAATGGTCTTCCAGGCTTCAGAGCAAAGTGATTCCAACACTTGTCCAGGCCAGAAATTAGAAGCACGTTCTGTAAAAGCGTTTGGGGGATCAATGATGCAATTAAATTGAAAAAAACCTGGCCAAATGGCTATTTTAAAGAACATATCAAAGAATTTAAGTTAGACTTGAAAATAGAAGAAAACGATTTAAGCATAAATTTGATGATTACTTACTATTACTAAATCAATTAGTGAACAGGTTCTTTCCCAAATGCTTTTTAATTTTAAATAAACGCTATGCTAAATATGCTGCTTGATTCCAAATTACCATCATTACAGTTCCTAGAAGGAATTGCAATCATAACTATACTCTTACCAAACCAGTAAATCTCAGTTACATTTACCCCAAAATAAAACTCTCTTAAGTAGCAGTTGAATCAAACCCACACAATGGCAGTCTGCAACAAATATAACTGAATTAACTCCCAGACTATTTCATTGATTCGAGATTGATCAAAATCACTAACAATCAAGCAAGACAACTCATAATCATCTGGGCCGGAAGGGACCTTCAAGGGTCGGACTAGATGACCTCTGAAGGTCCCTTCCGGCCCAGATGATTCTATGATTCTATAATTAGGCAATTTAAACTGAATAGATTTTTTTTTTTTTTGTTCCATCTAAAAGGCACCAAAACTCAGTGCACACTTTGAATTAGGATTTTGGTCTTTCTAGTCTGCCCAGCGAGATCTGTTATTCTGAAAAACCAGCTTGAACAAACACGTCCAGCGGGACATTAGGGAGAAAAATTCTAAGACAGTGCAGCGGTGGGTCTGGCTACCAAGAGACGTGGTGGACTCTCCATCCTTGGATGGTTTCAAGACTCCTTTAGACAAAAAACACAGTTGATCTCTTAGAGTTGGCAAGAGCCCCGAGCAGGGCTCAACAGCTTTTGGAAGTCCCTTCAAGTCATCATTTCTACATGTCTACAGAGAGTCTGAATGCAAAAGCCCTCTGTCTAAGAGAAATGAGGCTTGAAACAGATTAACTGATCATAAGGAGGACATTTCCCCAGATGTCGCTAGAAAATAGTATTTACATACCACTTAGAATTTCCCATGAGTCTGGTCTGCATCAGAAGCCCAAGTGATGGGTCGCTGAACCACCACCTGGCGGCGTGTGAACACATGATCTCCTGGGTCGGAAGCATTTACAAAGCACTCAAATACACCTGTCTGATCAGCAAAATTTGGGGCTTCACTGAAAGGAGGACCACCTGTTCAGAAAAGAAAACATGTACCAACACCAAAACTATTATTTTTCTTCTGTGTACTCCTCAGAAATTTTGTCTGAAAATATTCTGCAGAATTTTCACTTACTCTATCAAAGCACAGTCTCCAAAGATGAAGTTTGGGGAGTTGCAAGGTGATTTTAGTTTTTAAGCAGACCCCAGTCTTTGCAAACATATGAACAAAGTTAAAATACTTCCTTTCCTATCTTCCTTCCTTAAGCTACTTCACTGTATTTATGAGCTGCATCACTTGCATCAAGAACTTTAAAACTGTTAGTGACCACCCAGTTAAGACACAGAATTAAATACAACTCATTGCAAGTGAAGCACGTAGGTGTAAGTTGCTGGAGAAGCAGGTATAAATAAACAAAAATAATACAGATTACTTTGTGTCACTTCCATTAGAGGACTCAAATAACATAATTTTTATTGCCTTTCTACATTAAGACTATATCTGTGTGTGAAATAAGTTTTTGGATAAGAGAATTCTGACTTACAAATATTGAAAACATCTCTGTAATTTGAAGGAAAGGGCTGAGGTGGTAGAGGCTCTGCGCAGCCACGTTTCCGCCCTATCTTGAGTGTGGTTAAAGTGTAGACTTCATCTACGTCTAGATCTAAAGAAAAACTTCCCTTCCGCACCTGGAATTAAAAGAAAGCTCGAGTTGCAAAAAGTCAAAGAGCTAAATAACAAAGTACTCAAGTTCCTGAATTAAAGAAGGTCTCTGAAGTTCTGATTTAATGCAAAAAACTCTCTCATCTTCGTGCCTCAGCATTTAATACCTCGAGGCTCTTTTAAATACCCCTTTCCCCCAAACTCTTTATTGCCTCCAAATAAGCTTGTCTATAGCTAGTAAAACTGCAATCAAATGGAGCTAATAAAACACATCCTAATTAGGCAGTTTAGGCATGAAAGTCCAGAGGTTCCAGCAAAAAGGGAAGAAACACCTGGACCTGTAGACTGCATCAGAGAATCACAGAATGACATGGGGTTGGAAGGCACCCCTGGAGATCATCTGGTCCAACCCCCTGCCAAAGCAGGTCCACCCAGAGCAGGTTGGGCAGGTTTTGAATGTCTCCAGAGACAGAGACTCCACCACCCCCCAGGGCAGCCTCTTCCAGGGCTCTGCCACCCTCAAGTTCCTCCTCATGTTTAGATGGAGCTTCTTATGTTGAAGTTTGTGCCCGTTACCTCTTGTCCTGTCACGGGGCACCACTGAAAAAGGTCCGGCCCCATCCTCTTGAAACCGACCCATTAAGTATTTATTAGCGGTGATCAGATCCCCCCCTAAGCCTTCTCTTCTCCAGACTAAAATGACCCAAGTCCCTCAGCCCCTTCTCATAAGAGGGATGTTCTAGGACTCTAATCATCTTTGTGGTCCTCTGCTGCACCCTCTCCAGCAGTACCCTGTTCTTCTTGAACCGGACACAGCGCTCCAGATGGGGCCTCACCAGGGTAGAGTAGAGGGGCAAGATGAACTCCCTCGACCTGCTGGTCGACCTCGACCTGATGCCCCCCAGGATGCCATTGGCGTTCTCAGCCACGAGGGCACATTGCTAGCTCATGGTCATCCTGTGGTCCACCAGGACTCCCAGGACTTTCTCCTCAGAGCTGCTCTCCAGCAGGTCAGCCCCCAACCTGTACTGGGGCAGGGGGTTATTCCTCCCCAGGTGCAGCACCCTACACTTGTCCTTGTTGAAGTTCATCAGGTTCCTCTCTGCCCAGGTTACTCTCCAGCATCTCCAGGCTGCTGGTGACCATACAGGTGACACAGCCTTCTGGTGTGTCAGCCACCCCTCCTAGTTTTGTGTCGTCACCAAACTTCCTGAGGGTACCCTCCATCCCTTCATCCAGGTCATCGATGAACATATTGAAGAGGACCGGACCCAATACTGACACCTGGGAAACACCACTTGTTACTGACCTCCAACGAGATCCTGTGCCGCTGATCACTACCCTCTGAGCTCTGTCTTTCAGCCAGCTTTCAATCCACCTCACTGTCCGCTCGTCTAACCCACACTTCCTAAGCTTACCTAGGAGGATGCTGTGGGAGAATGTGTCAAAAGCCTCGCTGAAGTCCAGGTAGACAACATCCACCGCCCTCCCCTCATCTACCCATCCAGTCATGCCATCCTAGAAGGCTATCAGGTTAGTCAGACACGATTTCCCCTTGGTGAATCCACGTTGACTACTTCTGATAACTTTTCCTCCAGATGCTTTGAGGTGACATCCAGAAGGAGCCGTTCCATCATCTTTCCAGGGGTGGAGGTGAGGCTGACCAGCCTGTAGTTTCCCGGCTCCTCCTTCTTGCTCTTTTTGAAGACTGGGATAACATAGGCTTTCCTCCAGTCCTGGGGCACCTCACCTGTTCTCCAGGACCTTTCAAAGATGATGGAAAGCGGCCCAGCAATGTCTTCTGCCAGCTCCCTCAGCACTCGTTGGTGCATCCCATCAGGACCCATGGCTGTACTTTACTGTTCTCTTTCTTGGCCTTCCCCAACCAGAGGGCTGGCCTGAGCAGTAAAGCCTGAAAGCAAAGAAGGCACTCAGCAGCTCCTCCTCCTCTGCATCCTCCGGCAACAGGGCACCCGTCTCGTTCAACAGCAGGCCCACATTTTCTCTTGTTTTCCCTTTGCCTCCGATATACTTGACAAAACCCTCCTTCTTGACTTTGACATCCCTTGCCAGTTTTAATTCAAAAAACTTGTGTTAGGCAGGAACGAATTCTTAAAACCCTTTAACTTTTTGCATCAAAATTTTGAAAGCGATTACTGTGCAGTGGGATAGTTAAACAAAGAAGCAAAATTATCCTAGGCCACAGCTCATTGAACGTGACCCTACAGGGGCAGCAGACACAAAACAAGAGAAGACGAGAAAGTTAGAATAATACGACTAATTGATATAATTGCCAAAAAGATTTATATCAGGGATTTGTAGCAAATGCTATTTGGCTCGCATTTACGGTAATCAGATAAATGGATATACATGAACTAATTCCTCCATTCACGGTTACAAAAAAAAAAAAAACCCAACAACAAGGAAAGGTTATTGTCGTGGTTTAGCCTCAGACGGCAACAAAGGACCACGTGGCAGCCGCTCGCTCAGATCGGGCCCTCCCCCCGCCAGCACGGCCGGGAGGGGAGAATCGGAAGAAGAAGGCAAAAACTCGTGGGTTGAGACAAAGGCAATTTAACAGTACAGCAAGGGGAGCAAGAAACAACAACAATAATAACACCGACAGGGGAATATACAACCACGAGTACGATACCACCGCTTGCCGACCGCACCCGGGACACCCCCCCCCCCCCCCCCCCCCCCCCCGACCGCTCCGCTCCCCTGGGGGATGACTTCCTCCTCCCCCCCCCCCCCCCCCCCCCGACTTCCTGCCCCTCCCCTTCCCCGGCTAGCTCCTGTTACCCCCTGGGCATGGCTCACATGGGATGGAATACCTGTGTCCCTGCTAGGTCCTGGGGAGAATTAACCCTATCCCCGCCAGACCCAGGACAGTTATTTTATCACGGTGGGCGGAAATTATTCAAACCTCTAAAGGGTATTCACAAAGTGCACTTTTCAAAATGTGAGCCATATTAAATGAATTCCCGCTCCACCATTACGGAGATCAGCTCAGTGTTGTACCTTTACTGGCAATTCTCTCATATCCTTTCACTCCAAAGACGTTATGAGTGAGGCTCCGCTCGCCACCATCTCACACGGAGAGATCCCACTGCCAGACCACAGCAGCAGTTCTGAACTTCCACTTCTCTTGCTGAAGTCAGTTTATCTGTTTAAAGAAATATTGTTTATGTGAGAACTGCAGGCCATCAGATCTATATCAGCTGCCTCAGAGTCCTTTTTCTTTCTATCGTTCTGCAGGATTTGACTGATGACCAAAAATCTTGGAATTCCAGCTACCTGGGGAAAATAAGTACTCAGTGGAGGATATATAATAAAGAGCAGCTAAAAAGAAAGTGATAGCAATCACTGAAAAGCTCGATCACTGACTCTCTGGTATCCAACATAAATATGGGCTTTAGGTACTTTTTACACATTTCACAGCAAGACTCAGATGCTCGGAATCCAGTCAGGGAGTTTATAGAAGTCAGTTCCTTACTTGCCCAACTTTATGACATCGGTTCATCTTGAATTTATACATTGCTTTAAAAGGTCACAATTACAAAAAAATACTGCCAACTAAAATATTGAGACCGAGCCTTCCTGTTCCTGGCAGTTTTAAATGTATCTCCTGGAAATATTTTGAACTACATACTTGCAGATTTTATGAAATGCTGCAATCTTAGTATTGTGCATTATGTCATAGAATCATAGAATCATATGGGGTTGAAAGGGACCTCTGGAGATCATCAAGTCCAACCCCTCCACCAGAGTGGGTCTACCTAGAGCAGGTTGCACAGGATCTTGTCCAGGCGGTTTTTGAATGTCTCCAGAGAAGGAGATTCCACCGCCCCTCTGGGCAGCCTGTTCCAGTGCTCCACCACTCTCACAGTAAAGCTGTTTCTCCGCGTGTTCAGGTGGAACTTCTTATATTCAAGTTTGTGCCCATTTCCTCTTGTCCTGTCACTGGGCACCATTGAGAAAAGACCAGCCCCCTCCTCCTGACTCCCTCCCTTTAAGTATTTATAAGCATTGATCAGGTCCCCCCTCAGCCTTCTCTTCTCTAGACTAAAAAGACCCAAGTTCCTCAGCCTCTCTTCGTAAGAGAGATGCTCTAGGCTCTTAATCACCTTTGTGGCCCTTTGCTGTACCCTCTCCAGCAGTTCCCTGTTCTTCTTGAACTGAGGGGCCCAGAACTGGACACGGTATTCCAGATGGGGCCTCACCAGGGAAGAGTAGAGGGGCAGGATGACCTCCCTCGACCTGCTGGCCACGCTCTTCTTGATGCACCCCAGGATGCCATTGGCCTTCTTGGCCACAAGGGCACATTGCTGGCTCATGATCATCCTGTTATCCACAAGAACTCCCAGGTCTTTTTCCTCAGAGCTGCTCTCCAGCAGGTCAGTCCCCAACCTGTACTGGTGCAGGGGGTTATTTCTCCCCAGGTGCAGCACCCTACACTTGCTCTTGTTAAATTTCATTAGGTTTCTCTTGGCCCAGCTCTCCAGTCTGTCCAGGTCTCGCTGGATGGCAGCACAGCCTTCTGGGGTGTCAGACACCCCTGCCAGTTTTGTGTCGTCACCAAACTTGCTGAGGGTACCCTCCATCCCTTCAACCAGGTCATTGATGAACATATTGAAGAGGATTGGACCCAGTACTGACCCCTGGGGAACACCACTCGTTACAGACTTCCAGCTGGACTCTGTGCCCCTAATCACAACCCTCTGGGTTCTGTCTGTTAGCCAGTTTTCAAACCACTTAACTATCCATTCATCTAACCCACACTTCCTAAGCTTGCCTATGAGAATGCTGTGGGAGACGGTGTCAAAAGCCTCGCTGAAGTCAAGGTAGACAATATCGACCGCCCTCCTCTCATCTATCCAACCAGTCATGACATCATAGAAGGCTATCAGGTTAGCCTGACATGACCTTCCCTTGATAAAGCCATGTTGACTATTTCTGATGGCTTGCTTTCCCTCCATATGCTCTGAGATGACGCCCAGGATGAGGTGTTCCATCACCTTTCCAGGGATGGAGGTGAGGCTGACCAGTCTGTAACTTCCCGGGTCCTCCTTCTTGCCCTTTCTGAAGACTGGGATGACATTGGCCTTTCTCCAGTCCTTGGGCACCTCGCCTGTTCTCCAGGACCTCTCAAAGATGATGGAGAGTGGTCTTGCAATGACTTCTGCCAGCTCCCTCAGCACTCTCGGGTGTATCCCATCTGGACCCATGGACTTGTGGATGTCCAGCATTCTTAACTGATCTCTAACTTGGTCCTCCTCCACCAAGGGAAGATCTTCCTTAGTCCAAACTTTCTCTGATTCATCCAAAGTCCATGGCTCTTGGGGGTTGGCCCGAGCAGTAAAGACTGAGGCAAAGAAGGCATTCAGCAACTCAGCCTTCCCAGCATCCTCTGTTACCAAGGCACCCGACTCATTCATCAGCAGGCCCACATTTTCTTTAGTTTTCTTTTTGCCTCCAATGTAATTGAAGAACCCCTTCTTGTTAAGTTTGACATCTCTTGCCAATTTTACTTCCAAGGAGGCCTTGGCTTTCCTTGTTTCTTCCCTACATAGTCTAACAGCATCTCTGTAAGCCTTCCAGGTGGTCAGTCCCTTCTCCCACTTGGTGTAAAACTCCTTCTTCCACTTAATTTTTTTTCAGAAGGTCCCTGCTCAACCACTCAGGTCTCCTGCTTCCCTTGCTCGATTTCTTGCTCTTTATGAATGCACTGTTCCTGAGCCTGGAGAAGGCAATGCTTGAATATTTCCCAGCTTTCTTGAGCCCCCTTGCCTTCCAGAGCCCTAACCCATGGAACTTCACCTAGCAGTTTCCTGAAAAGGACAAAGTTAGCCCTCCTGAAATCCAAGGTTTCAGTCTTGCTTATTGGGTTTTGTATGTTAGCCACGATCCTGAACTCTTATCATGGTCACTGCAGCCTAGGTTGCCCTCAACCTTGATGTCATCCACCAGTCCCTCTTTGTTCGTCAGTACTAGGTCCAGTAATGCCTCTCCCCTTGTAGGCTCTTCCACCAGTTGGGTTAAGAAGTTATCATCAATATTTTGGAGGAACCTCTTAGATTGTATGTTCCTGGCTGTGTAGCCTTTCCAGCAGATATCTGGGTGATTGAAGTCCCCCACAAGAAATAAGGCCCGCGATTGTGAGGCTACTTGGAGCTGGTTGTAAAGGCCTCATCAACTTCTCTATCCTGGTCAGGTGGTCTGTAATAAACACCCACAATAGTGTCCCTCTGTGGGACGAGGCCTGAAGAGCAGGACCCCAAGTACTGCTCAATTAATTAGCGGGGATGTGCTGGAACTTGTAGGCCATAAACCATGGGAAACTGAAGGAAGTCATGACCATAAAAAGACTAAACAAGGGCCTGAAAACAGAAACTTGACAAATGTTACAACACTGAGATAAGCAAGTTCCAGACACCCTGGCGCCCTGCCAAAGAAGGCCTTAAGGACTATCTCCTCAAGATAAGATATGTTTGCTAGCGTGACAGTATATCACTGACCAATCTGATGCAGCTGCATGAGCAGCATATGTGCAAAAGAACCAATCTGTTTAAAACACACAGTCAATGTAAGCATATATAAAGAAATAATTGTATACAATAAATTGACATTCTGCTTGCATCAAGCTGTGTCCCGTCTCTCAATCGCCGCATCCCTCATATTGGCCTGCCCCTTAATTCTCACCCACGGGCTCTCAACTCTCTCATCTGACACCAGGGAAGAATTTAGGGACATCTCCTCACTCTCTATCCATTCCTTGATATAAAGGGCAACACCTCCACCCCTCCTTCCTCGCCTGTCTCTTCTGAACAACCTATAGCCCTCAATAGCCACACTCCAGTCATGGGATTCATCCCACCAGGTTTCAGTGATGGCCACTATATCCTATCTTTCCAGCAGCACAGTAGCTTCCAACTCATCCTGTTTGCTGCCCATGCTGCGTGCATTGGTGTAGAGGCACTTCGGCTGGGCTGGGCTGTTGGCTGCATTGCCTTCTTAAGGGAGTACCCCCTGGAGTGTCCATCAGGTGTTTCTCTGTGTACCGCATCTAGCCTGGGAGCTGCTGGCTCATCACCATAAGACTTTGATTGTAGTGAAGGGTATCCAGCTTGGCTCAGGGAGCCAGGCTGAAGGCCCTTACTAGCACCCTGTCACTCCAACCGTGGTGTGTTACTCCCAAACCTATCACCCCCCTCCCAACTAGTTTAAAGCCCTGTCAATTAAACCCGTGATCCCTTTATCTATGTCAAGTCTATAGAATGCGCCTCTGACAAACAGTAGCTAAGTATTTCCATGCGTGTGCAAAGGTGCATCTGGGTAAGTTCTTTGTCTCTCTCCAAGTAGCTACAACTCCCATTCCTCAGAAATGTGAGGTACAGCACCCCTCGATTCCATCTAATGAAACCCTGATGAGAACGGGCTCTTCAGGTGTACAAGTGACAAACCAAAAGCCCAACCACAGATTACAGGCAGGCGCTGAGACAACACTGCAAGAATTTAAGCTTGTGTTACGCTGCAGAAGAAAGAACAGTGCGCTTTGGCCGAGGCGGCTGCACCTGCAAAGCTGACTGTGATTTGAGGGGCAGTGGGAACCTGCAGGTGAGGCGGGTCTGCCACGGCCCAGCGGTGCTCCAGCATCCCTCTGCTGTCCTCTGTCTTCTCCTGCCTGTCATTTATACCTCCTCAGGTGAGTATGGATACATGCTGGCTGCCAGCAGTAGAAAAAAACACGTTAAAAGGAACTAAGGGGTGATGCTTTTTATGCTAGGAAAGGCAGTCTTTTATCCTTAAAATGGTGTGCGGTCTGGGGCTGTAGGAAGGACGAGGCCTTACGGCGTTTAGAGTAATAAGAGCTGCCACACCCTCAAAGAAATGTGTTGTAACGGTGAAACCCCTGCTGAAGGCAGTGTGATTTCTGCCGCTGACGTTAACGGGGCCAAGATGTCACCCCACAAATGAGAATCTTTCTGTCACTAAGTTCTGGGACACAGCTCCGCCGAGAGCCGGGTTGTGGGCACGTGAGAATTTACCGTTCTGCGCCTGCGCTTGGGCGCGTCCTGGCTTGAGCGACACAGGACTGATTTCTCTTCTAATGCCTGGGAAAACTGTGCTTTTAGAAGACTCTAGTGTCTGATCTGGTGACAATATTTACTTTACAGCCAGCTCTGGGGTGCGGGTTTCAAGGTCTCAAGTGTTTTCGCGCTCCTCGGGTGCGGGGATGAGGAGGAGCGAGACCCGGGCACTTGCCCCAAGCTGCCAACAGGGTTATTTCATACCAGGAATGGCACATTCCATAGAAATTAGAAAGTTTGGTGCATAGAGCGCACTCACTCTCTCTCCCTTGATGGTGGCGGGTCCAGAGAACTCCTTGCCCCGGTGCCGGAGCCCTGAGCCCTTCCCTTCCTCCCAAAGCCGCAGCGCTCGCAGGGTTCCACACTGGCTGTCCTTGCGGGAAGGGCACGGCTTCCTGAGGACAGAACGGGCTGGGAATAGTCTTTGTGTGTTTTATATCGATATCAGGATCAATGCTGATTCGTCAGTGTTATTAATGTTAATTATCTAGTCTTACTCTACTAAATCTGTTCATATTCCAACACTTGGGCTTCCTTGTTTTTCCCTCTCCCGGGTAGGGAGAGGTCATTGAGTGACAGAGTAATTGTCTAAACGACAGTAAATCACTGTGGGTTTCTCAGACCATAACAGGGTGATAACGCTGCAAGAGTGGCGAGGTCTGGATTTATTTTCTCCTGCTAAAATATCAGTTTAGAATCGCTGCAACCAAAGTAGGTTGGCTCAACAGACACCACACTTAAAATTAATGGCCTTCCACAATATCTTATAAATTCCTTATTGAAAAACAAAGTGTTACAGAAATTTGGCACTGGTGTGAAACTTTGGGAGGTAGCAATTGCCAGAGGCTCTAAATCAGCCTGCTCCCACAGGCCTGACGCCACCCTCGCTAGCCTTTTGCTACCGCCACCGTGTGGCCACTCAGCCCTCCCAGCCCTGCCAGCTCTCTCTCGGCGGTGGCCAGGCCCCCTCTGCCCAGGGAGAAGGCATTCATGCTCCTCCGTGGAGTCACGGCAGAGATGTTCGCAAGACACGGAAAATTTAGTGACTTGCAAGTACAGTTGACGTTTCCAGCAAACCTCTTACAGCGATCGGCAGAACTTGCCCTGGAGGCGCTTCTCGGCCTCCCAGGATCTACTATCACGTCATTTGGTACCATGATGCAAGGAACTACAGAAAAATATAGTAACTTTGTTGACCGACTGTGGGAAGCAATCATGAATCACCCTGATTTAGATGACAACGGCAAAAAACAGATGATCAAAGTATTGGCTTTCGACAACGCCAATAAGACCACCAAGAAAATTTTAGCCAGTTTACCAAAAGGAGCAGGCGTTGAAGAAATGTTATTAAGAGTAGAAAGGTCTGAAGCTCAAAAACAAAACACCACAGTCGCTGCAGCAGTTCAAGGAGCTGTCCGAGAGGTCATGCAGCCTTTAGCCGCAGTTGTCCAACAGAAGCAAGGACGGCTGCCTGGACAGCCCTTCCGTGGAAGTTGTTTCCGCTGTGGTGAGTCTGGCCATGTTAGAACCAACTGTCACGGTGCCGTATGGTGCGACAAGTGTCAAAAGAATACTCATGCTACGAAAGCCTGTACGGGAAACTGGAAGCCGAGTGGCATGGGCACTGCAACCACTTCGGAACCAATGGCCGAACACAATAATCTATCATTATATGGATGATATTCTCTGTTGTCAAAAGGAGCCTTTCACTGAAGAGTCTGTGCGACCATTAACCAACATATTATCAAGAAAAGGACTTGTTATTGCACCCGAAAAGGTACAGCGCACAGCTCCCTGGAAATATCTCGGATGGTTTATCATAGACTCCAAGATTCGACCACAAAAAACCGAGTTTGCGACTCAATTGTGCACACTGACTGATGTCCAAACCCTGCTTGGAGACATTCAATGGGTGCGGAACTGTGTTGGCATTTCCAATACCGACATTGCACCCTTAACAGAATTATTGAGAGGCAATCATCCAGCCAACAGCGTTACTCTGACGGCAACGCAGGAAGCAGCACTACAACAAATTGCACAAAAACTGCAATCGACGTGGTCATCTCGATGCATTTTAATGTTGCCAGTGTCTTTGATAATATGTAATGGCAAAGATTCACCATACGCAGTCATTTGTCAATGGCAAAACAAAAAGGGGGAACTTGCCTCTCTCTTCTCCTCCTTTGGTGATGCCACTGACAAATGCGAAGGGATCAAATGCGAAGGGAAAGTAACAAAAGAGGATGTGTTCAATGTCTTAGAATGGGTGTTCTTAAGTGTACAACCAAAAACGAGCATTCAAACGCGAACTGAAGCAGTAGGTGAATTGATACGAAAAGGAAGATCACGAATCATAGAAATCAGTGGTAAAGAACCAGAGGATATTAGCATACCTGTTAGCGCCTTAGATTTACAATGGTGGCTGCGTAATGACGCTGCCATGCAAGAAGCCTTGTTAGGCTATAGTGGGAGAGTGCATTCACAACAGCCACAAGGGAAATTATGGCAAGTTTTAAAAAGAAATCAATGGCTAGAAAGACCCAAGGTACGGAGAGACCCATTGTCAGATGGTATCACTGTGTATACAGATGCGGGCAAACGCTTGCGGCGTGCAGCCTGTGTTTGGCAGGAAAGAAATCAATGGTGTCAGCATATCATAGAGGGACAACCCCGAGATTCCCTTCAAACGTTGGAACTAACCACAGTAGTTTGGGCCTTGAACAATTGGCTAAGCACTCCCTTGAATGTAGTAACAGACTCATTATATGTGGCTGGAATAGTGCCACGCCTGGAAGACGCTCTACTTAGAGAGACAGCTAATCCTAGGCTGGGGAGTTTGTTTATTCGGTTGCGATCTATACTTGACCAAAGAACAGCTGCCTGTTGTGTCATCCATATTCATAGTCATCAGCTAGACCTTGGACTAGGCCAGGGCAATCAACTTGCTGACAGCCTGGTTAGTCCAGTGTGTCATGTGCCTCCTGTGGATAAATTTCAACAAGCTAAGCAGAGTCATGAGAATTTTCACCAAAATGCAAAAGGGCTAAAAAGACAATTTAATTTAACAGAAAATGAGGCTCGAGGCATTATCCAAGCCTGCCCGAAATGTGGGAGCCACGGCCCAGGAATAGGGTTAGGAGTGAACCCAAAAGGATTAAAGGCGTTAGAGTTATGGCAGATGGATGTCACACATATCCCAGAGTTTGGTCGCTTGAAGTATGTACATGTGACCATTGATACATTTTCAAAAATGATCTGGGCAACCGCATTGCCCGGAGAAAAGGCACATCATGTATGTAAACGCTTGCTTTGCTGTATTAGGAGTGCCTGAATGCATTAAAACTGATAATGGGCCTGCTTATATTAGTCAAAAGGTTAGAAAGTTTTTGCTAAGATGGGGGGTCAATCACACGACAGGATCCCACATTCGCCTACGGGACAAGGATTAGTGGAACGCACTCATCAAGTATTGAAGGACTATCTAGGTAAACAAAAGGGAGTAGAGACAGATGCTCAGCAAAGGCTACATCGTGTGCTCTTTACGTTGAACTTTCTCTGTCTCGTGGGTGATCGAGAGGAACCGCCAGTGATGATTCACCATCAAAACCTTAAGTTCAATAGTACAACAATACTCCCGCAACTCAAAGTGATGTATAAAGATCCAGTCTCTGGAATTTGGATGGGGCCTGTTCCTGTTATATTTAATGGTCGAGGTTATATGTGTGTCTCCACAGATTGCAGTCCAGTGTGGGTGCCCAGTCGAGCTGTAAAACCTGCTCTGACTCGACATGATCCACCTGACAACCAAGATGTTCAAGATCCTGACCCTGGAGATATTGATCCCGGTGGTAATGACCCTCCACAAGATTGAACCTAGGGAAAACATGTGGGTCACCTGGGCGAATAAGACAGGACAACAAGCCTTTTGTCTATCGCTTGCCTCTGCTACAGAGCCTTTTCAGACATGTTTGATAGGAGTACCTGGTTTTAAGGTAGAAGACTTTAGCAAGTATAGTAAGCAGAACTGCACTAATTCTCAGAGCGTTAGTAATTGTAGTGCCACGCTCCTTAATAGCCTGAATGTTACGCTGCCTTGGGACCCTCAAGAATTAGAACTGTTAGGATCAATGAGAATTGGAAATGTCTCCCAGAACTGGACTCAAACCTGCATATTTTTTGGAGGACCTGCCTTTACTGGCGTAAATTATTATCGATCATTTAATTGGATGGGGTGGACAAACGTCACTCCGAAAGCAAACTACTATGACTATAGATATAAAGGTGCATTTTGTGGCACAAATGACACATCAAAGCAAGGACTGGGAGCCCTTGGGGTTGGAACAAAAGGGGAACAGCAAATTTGGAACAATGGCACCCCAAAAGCCTTGCCGCCAGACGTGTTTTTGATATGTGGTGACAGGGCATGGCAGGGAATTCCGAAAAATGTGATAGGTGGTCCATGTTATCTTGGCAAATTAACGTTGTTGGCCCCAAATCAAAACTGGTGGAAAAATGTGACCAAGGGAGAAAACGCCGCACGTACGAAACGGGCGGTCACGGGTCTCCCACCCAATTGCAATGATGAAGTTACTTTACTCAATCCCACTGAGAGAGTGTTTTTATCCTTGTTTGTACCTGGGGCAGCAGCAGGCAGAGCTTTGAAGGAGATAGGACGGTTAGCTTGTTGGGCTGAAAAACAAGCTAAAGTCACCACTGAGTTAATAGAAACTCTGTTAGGAGATCAAAATAGCTTACGCCACGCAATTTTGCAGAATAGAGCGGCAATTGACTTTTTGCTATTAGCTCAAGGTCATGGTTGCGAGGATTTTGAAGGCATGTGCTGTATGAATTTGTCCGATCACAGCGAATCAATTCATAAACAGTTGCAGTGGTTAAAAGAGCATGCAAACAAAATTCATCAAAACCATGGGTTTTTAGATGGGTGGCTGACTAACTTGTTTGGGAATATGCCACAATGGTTAGTAGGCTTGCTTGTTGAAGTCTTGCACATTATAATAACCCTTATGATTATAGGTCTGTGCTTATGTTTAGTGCTTAGTTGTATTAAGAGAGCTATGTTAAAAGTAGTAAACCAAGCCTGGATTGCTCAAAAACAAGAAAGGGGAATTGTGGAGGAATGGCTGAGTGAAAAAGGGCATGACTTGATTACAATGAGCAACCAGTCTTTGATAGGGATGAAAGCCCGGAGGAGGCTGTGAACTCTCCTTGAGAAACAGAAGTGTGAAGAAGTAGCTACGTGATAAGTAAGTGATAAGTGGTATTGCCTCCGGGAGATAGAGAAACATCTGCTGCGCGTGGACAAGAGGTCTGCACTAATTGTGTGAGCGCTCTAGGCGCCTGAACAGAGACTGTAAGCCAATCGTATAGCTGTCGCTAGCGCGTGCTCTGCTTGTCTGTCTTTATATACTCTGTGTGAACTTGAATAAAGTGAGAATGACCATACTCATATTGAGACTCATCGTTACTCCGGGTCCATCTCCCACTCCGACAGTTCCCTGTCTCTCTTGAACCGGGGAGCCCAGAACTGGACGCAGTATTCCAGCTGTGGCCTCACCAGTGCAGAGTAGAGGGGGAGAATGACCTCCCTCCACCTACTGGCCACACTCTTCCCTAAGCAGCCCAGGATCCTATTGGCCTTTTGGGTGACAAGGGCACATTGCTGTCTCATGGATAGTTTACTCTCTACCAGGACTCCCAGATCCTTCTCCTCAGAAGTGCTTTCCAGCAGGTCCATCCCTAACCTGTATTGGTGCCTGGCATTCTTCCTCCCCAGGTGCAGGGCCCTACACTTGCCCTTGTTGAACCTCATTAGGTTCCTCTCTGCCCAGCTCTCCAGCCTGTCCAGGTCACGCTGGATGGCGGCACAGCCCTCTAGAGTGTCAGCCAGCCCTCCCAGTTTGGTATCATCAGCAAACTTGCTGAGGATACACTCTGTCCCCTCTTCCAGGTCATTGATGAATATGTTGAAAAAGACTGGAACAAGTATTGACTTCTGGGGGACACCACTGGTTTCAGGCCTCCAACTTGACCCCGCTCCATTAATTACAACCCTCAGAGTTCTGTCACAGAGCCAGTTCTCAATCCACCTCACTGCCCCCTCGTCTAGCCCACACTTCTGGTGGGGCTAGCCCACATCTGCTGCTCTCCCCTCATCCAGCCATCCACTAATAACATCACAGAAGGCTACCAGATTTGTCAAGCATGATTTACCCTTGGTAAATCCGTGTCGACCACTTCCGTGTTGACCACTTTCAATCACTTCCTGTTCTTTAAGATGAGAGAATTTGCCCTCCTGAAGTCCGAGGTTGCAATGCTACTTGCTGTTTTGCGCATACTACCCACGATCCTAAACTTTATCTGTTCATGATCACTGCTGCCAAGGCTGCCCCCAACCTTAATGTCCTCCAGCAGTCCCTCTTTGTTTGTCAGTCCTAGGTCCAGTAGTACACCTCCCCTTGTTGGCTCCTCACCACCTGAGTCAAAAAGGACCGTACATGCCGGGCTGTGTGCCCTTCCCAACAGGTCTCGGGGTGACTGAAGTCCCCCATGAGAACCAAGGCCTGTGATCGTGAGGCTATTTCCATCTGTCTGCAGAAGGTCTCATCAGCTTCCCTGTCTTGATCAAGTGGCCTGTAATAAACACCCACGACAGTGTCTCTCCTGCCAGCCTGCCCCTTAATCCTCACCCACAAGCTCTCACCTCTCTCCTTACCCACTCCCAGGCAGAGCTCCATCCATTCCAGCTGCTCCCCCAAATAGAGAGCAACTCCACCACCTCGCCCCGCTGGCCTGTTTTCTCCTGAAAAGTACGTAGCCATCCCCAACAGTGTTCCAGCCAGGCGAGCCATCCCACCGTGTCTCTGTAACTGCAACGAGATCATGGCCCTGTGATCGCACACAGATCTCCAGTTATTCCTGTTTATTCCCCACGCTGCATGCGATGGTTACAGGCATTTCAGAGAGGGAGCTGAGTGTGTAGTTTTCACCCTTGAGGGGTGGTAGGCCTTCTGGCTCTCAAAAATACTCACCTGCTGTCCCACAAGTGCTGACCTACAACGCCCAGGCAGCTCTGGAGCAAGCCCAGTTACATCCCCATCCTCATTTGAATCTAGTTTAAAGCTCTCTCCATGAGCCCTGGTAACTCTTGTCCTAGAACCCTTTCCCCCTGTGAGATAAGCTATTCCTGCCCGTTACCAGCAGGCCTGGTGTCTTGGAAATCAAGCCGTGGTCAAAGAACCCAAAGCCCTGCCGGCAGCACCAGGCTCGGAGCAAGGCACTGATCTGCTGGCTCTTCCTATTGACCCCCTCCTCATTCCTGCAACTGGAGGGACAGAGGAGAACACGACTTGTGCTCCTGATCCCTCGACCAGTCGACCCAAGGTCCCGACATCTCCTGGGCATGTTTAGTTTGGAGAAGAGGAGGCTGAGGGGAGACCTCATTGCCCTCTACAAATACCTGAAAGGAAACTGTAGAGAGGCAGGGGTTGGCCTCTTCTCCCAAGGGAATAACGACAGGACCAGAGGAAATGGTATGAAGCTGCGGCAAGGGAGGTTTAGATTAGATATTAGGAAGAATTACTTTACTGAAAGAGTGGTCAAGCACTGGAACAGCCTGCCCAGGGAGGTGGTGGAGTCACCATCCCTGGAGGTATTTAAGAAACGTGTAGACATGGCTCTTCAGGGCATGCTCTAGTGCCCGGGATTGTTGGTTTGCGGTGGGGTGTTGTGTGTGAGGTTGTGGGTGTGGGGTTTAGTTGGTGGGTGCTTTTTTTTTTTTTGGTTTTTTTTTTTGCTTGTTTGTTTGTTTTTGTGTGTTGTGGTTTTTGTTTTTTTTTTTTTATGTGGCTGGACTCGATGATCTCAAAGGTCCCTTCCAACCGCCAAGATTCTGTGATTCTGTGATTCTGTGATCTCTCTTCGTTGCCCCTGGACTTCTTCACAGGACTTTGTCACTGCCTGACAGATCAAACGGGGTTTGATCTGAGGGCCGTACCAGGGAGGGAAGGGTCTTCCTTACATCAATAACCTGGGCCCCAGGGAGGCAGCATCCCTCCCTGTGCAGCGGCTCTGGTCTGCGTATGGGGCCTTCTGTTCCCTTCAGGAGCCAGTCGCCTGTGACAGTGACCTATCTGGGAAGGTGGGGTAGTGGCTGGGCAGGAACCTCTTGCCATTGCCCCCTCTCCTCCAAGTCAGCACATTCCGTGGGGCGGAGAGAGGAGAGGGAGTTCTCTGGAGCAGGGGCTCTGTCTGCCTGCTGGGTTTCTATCCCGGGAGGCTGGCGGCAACTCCAGGGATCCGTCTCTCTCTCTCACATCCCCTGATGGCCCTCAACATGCTCCCCTCCTCCCTGAGCTCCATCCCTAAGCGGAGGAGCTCCTCTCCCAGGGCTCAGCTCCCACAGGCGCTCACCGCTGCCATGGGACACCGGCCTAAGAGCAGGGCACACTCTGCAGCCCCACGTCTGGGGGGCAGCGTGTTCCCAGGAGAGCGCCGTCTGGGAAGCTGCATCCGAAGTGCTGGGTGCAGAGATCACGGGTGCCGTGGTTCTTCTTTCCAGCAGACACCGTTGTTTCCTGGCCGAGTTGGCCGTCTCTCAGTGCTCTCCGGTGCAAACTGCCGTGCAAACTGCTGCGCCCTGACTGTCGTGCCGTGCCCCGTTCTCCCGCCCAGGGAGCCCATCCTTGCCGTGGTGCTCCCAGGGGATGCCCTGCGTGATGCCCACT
>NW_027414959.1:0-48673 GCF_964106895.1 Numenius arquata
GTTATGGAATGGTACAGGGCCCTAGGGAACTTTACCAGCCACTACGGAACTCTACGGGCCCCTACGGAACCCTGCAGAACCCTCCGGAACCTTACAGAATCCCACAGACTCCTGCGGGCACTTACACAATCCTAGAGGCCCCTACGGAACACTGCCAGCCCCTATGGAAAGAACCCTACGGGCCCCTACAGAACACTACTGGCTCCTGCGGTACTCTACAGGCCTCTAGGAAACCTACGAAGCTCTACGGAGCCCTGTGGATCCTTACGGAACAGGACGGGCCCCTTCAGACCTCTGCGGGCGCTTATGGAAACCTACAGGACCCTACGGAACTGTACGAGACTCTACAGGCCCCTAGGGAACACCACAGGCCCCTACGGAACCGTACGAGACTCTACAGGCCCCTAGGGAACACCACAGACCCCTACGGAACCCTACACAACCCTCCGGAAACATATGGCACCCTACAAGCTCCTACCAACCCCTGCGGGCACTTACACAACCCTACAGGTCCCTACGGAAATCTACGGGACTCTATGGGCCCCTAGGGAACCCTATAGATTTCGACGGAACCCTACGAGGCCCTCTGGAACCCTACAGAATACTCCAGGACCCGACAGCACTCTACAAGACCCTTAGCAACACAACGGAACCTCACTAAAACCCTATGGGCTCCTACAGAACACTGTAGCTGCCTACGGAAACCTACAGACCCCTACAGAACACTACCAGTCACTACAGAAAAATATGGCCCCTACGGAACTCTACGGAACCTGGCAGAAACACTGTGGGCCCCTACTGGCCCTTGCGGGCACTTGCAGAACTCTGCAGGAACCCACGGAACTTTATGGAACCCTACCAGCCCTTACGGAAGCCTAAAGACCATTGCAGGCAGTTACGGAACGGTACAGGGCCCTAGGGAACTTTACCAGCCACTATGGAACTCTACGGGCCCCTAGGGAACCCTGCAGAACCTTACAGAATCCCACGGATTCCTACAGACTCCTGCGGGCACTTACTCAACCCTAGAGGACCCTACGGAACACTGCCAGCTCCTATGGAAGGAACCCTACGGGCCCCTACAGAACACTACTGGCTCCTGCGGTACTCCACAGGCCTCTAGGGAACCTACGAAGCTCTACGGAACCCTATGGATCCTTACGGCACAGTACGGGCCCCTTCAGACCTCTGCGGGCGCTTATGGAAACCTACAGGACCCTACGGAACTGTACGAGACTCTACAGGCCCCTAGGGAACACCACAGGCCCCTACGGAACCCTACAGAACCTTCGGGAAACATATGGCACCCTACAAGCTCCTACCAACCCCTGCGGGCACTTACACAACCCTACAGGCCCCTACGGAAATCTATGGGACTCTACGGGCCCCTAGGGAACCCTTCAGATTTCGACGGAACCCTACGAGCCCCTCTGGAACCCTACAGAATACTCCAGGACCCGACAGCACTCTACAAGACCCTTAGCAACACAACGGAACCTCACTAAAACCCTATGGGCTCCTACAGAACACTGCAGGTGCCTACGGAACCCTAGAGACCCCTACGGAACCCTACAGACACCTGCGGGCACTTACAGAACACTGCAGGCCCCTACGGAACCCTACAGGTCCATACAGAACCCCACAGGGCCCTACGGAACTTTACCAGCCACTACGGAACTCTACGGGTCCCTATGGAACCCTGCAGAACCCTCCAGAACCTTACAGAATCCCACAGACTCCTACAGACTTCTGCGGGCACTTACACAAACCTACAGGTCCCTACGGAAATCTACGGGACTCTATGGGCCCCTAGGGAACCCTATAGATTTCGATGGAACCCTACGAGCCCCTCTGGAACCCTACAGAATACTCCAGGACCCGACAGCACTCTACAAGACCCTTAGCAACACAACGGAACCTCACTAAAACCCTATGGGCTCCTACAGAACACTGCAGGTGCCTACGGAAACCTACAGACGGAATACTACCAGCCACTACGGAAAACTATGGCCCCTACGGAACTCTACGGAACCTGACAGAAACACTGTGGGCCCCTACAGGCCCTTGCGGGCACTTGCAGAATTCTGCAGGAACCCACGGAACTTTATGGAACCCTTCCAGCCCCTACGGAAGCCTAAAGACCCTTGCAGGCAGTTATGGAATGGTACAGGGCCCTAGGGAACTTTACCAGCCACTACGGAACTCTACGGGCCCCTACGGAACCCTGCAGAACCCTCCGGAACCTTACAGAATCCCACAGACTCCTGCGGGCACTTACACAATCCTAGAGGCCCCTACGGAACACTGCCAGCCCCTATGGAAAGAACCCTACGGGCCCCCACAGAACACTACTGGCTCCTGCGGTACTCTACAGGCCTCTAGGAAACCTACGAAGATCTACGGAGCACTGTGGATCCTTACGGAACAGGACGGGCCCCTTTAGACCTCTGCGGGCGCTTATGGAAACCTACAGGACCCTACGGAACTGTACGAGACTCTAGAGGCCCCTAGGGAACACCACAGACCCCTACGGAACCCTACACAACCCTCTGGAAACTTATGGAACCCTACAGGCTCCTACCAACCCCTGCGGGCACTTACACAACCCTACAGGTCCCTACGGCAATCTACGGGACTCTATGGGCCCCTAGGGAACCCTACAGATTTCGACGGAACCCTACGAGCCCCTCTGGAACCCTACAGAGTCCCGAGCTCTGGAACCATTGTTCGAGCTCGCCGTTGTACCAGCGTGCGCCTCTGCGTGTTGCTGCGCGTCCTCCCGACCACGCCGATTCATCACCCCGCTCTTCAGGGTGATGCGGGGCTCTCCCGAGCTCGCCGCGCTACTACCGTGCTCCTCCAGGTGTCGCAGTGCGCCTTCCAACCGCTCCGTATATACACCCCGCTCGGCAGGGTGCCTCCGGGCGCTCTGCCGAGCTTGCTGCGCTACCGCTCTGCGCCTCCGGGTGTCGCTGCGCATCCTCCCAACCCCGACGCACCCTCATCCCACCCCTCCGGGTGCCGTCGGGCGCCAACTCGATCCCGCCGAGCCTTAACCCACCCCTCGGGATGGTGACGGGCGCACGTCCCACCTGCCCGAGCCGCTCCCCCCGCCCTTCGGGGTGCCGACGAGTCCTCGTCCGACTCACCCGTGCCCTCAGCGCGCTCTTCGGGGTGCCGCCGGGCACTGTCCGAGCTCACCGCGCTACCACCCTGCGCCTCTGGCTGTCGCTCCGCCTCCTCCCGACCACGCCGATCCTTCACCCCGCTCTTCGGGGTGCTGCGGGGCTCTTCCGAGCTCGCCGCGCTACCACCGTGAGCTTCCGGGTGCCGCTCTGCGTCCGGTCGACCCGACGCACGCTCATCCCGCTCCTCGGGGTGCCGCCGGACGCTCTCCCGAGCTCTTCGCGCTCCACCCTGCGCATGTGAGTGCCGCTGGGTGCTCTCGGGATCTCGCCGCGGTACCACCGTGCGCCTCCGAGTGCCGCCGAGCGCTCTCCCGGTATTGCCACTCGTTGACCCCGCACGTCGGGGTGCCGCCAGGCGCTCTCCCGATATCGCCGCTCCTTCACCACAGTGCTCGGGGTGCCGCCGGGCGCACTGCCGAGCTCACAGCGGTACCACCGCGTGCCTCCGTGTGCCGCTGAACGCTCTCCCGATATCGCCGCTCCTTCACCCTGCTTGTCTGGGTGCCGCCGGGCGCTTTCCCGAGCTTGCCGCACTACCACCGTGCGCCTCGAGGTGCCGCTGTGCGTCCGGTCGACCCGACGCACGCTCATCCCGCTCCTCGGGGTGCCGCCGGGCGCTCTCCCGAGCTCGTCGCGCTCCACCCTGCGCATGTGAGTGCCTCTGGGTGGTCTCGGGATCTTGCCGCGGTACCACAGCGCGCCTCCGGGTGCCGCCGAGCGCTCTCCCGATATCGCCGCTCCTTTGATTCAGAAAACGAACGGTTACAGTTTGTTAGTGCGGATGTATTACAGTCTGGGAAAGAACAAAAGCTCGGGGCCCCAGAATTCCAAGATAAAGAAATGGCTTTGTGTATAAGATAGCGGGAGCAGCTGCATGCTAAGGAGGTGCTGAGAAGGAACCTAACTGTCTGGGAAAGGTGTCCATCTGGTCAGGACAGGGGAGGAGATTTTTGATAATGAGTTCTTGGAAATAATTAGAATAGTAACGCCTTTAATTTTAATAACCTGCCCACCATAATGAATATGTATGCTTTTTACCATAAATGGACGCTTGCTTCACAAACCGGTGTACAAGTTTGGCGGAGAAATCCCCCTTGCACCCAGCGCTGCAATAAACATACCTGCTTTATAACTCTCTGCGAGTTGTAATGTTTGTTTCCGCGCGTCACCTTCACCACGGTGCTCGGGGTGCCGCCGGGAGATCAGCCGCGCTCGCAGCGGTACCACCGCGCGCCTCCGAGTGCCGCTGAGCGCTCTCCCGATATCGCCGCTCTTTCACCCCGCTTGTCTGGGTGCAGCCGGGCGCTCTCCCGAGCTTGCCGCACTACCACCGTGCGCCTCCAGGTGCCGCTGTGCGTCCGGTCAACCCGACGCACGCTCATCCTGCTCCTCGGGGTGCCGCGGGACGCTCTCCCGAGCTCGTCGCGCTCCACCCTGCGCATGCGAGTACCGCTGGGTGCTCTCGGGATCTGGCCGCGGTACCACTGCGCGCCTCCGAGTGCGGCCGAGCGCTCTCCCGATATCGCCGCTCCTTCACCACGGTGCTCGGGGTGCCGCCGGGCGCTCTGCCGAGCTCGCCGCACTACCACCGTGCGCCTCCAGGTGCCGCTGTGCGTCCGGTCGACCCGACGCACGCTCATCCCGCTCCTCGGGGTGCCGCCGGGCGCTCTGCCGAGCTCGCCGCACTACCACCGTGCGCCTCCAGGTGCCGCCGAGCGCTCTCCCGGTATCGCCTCTCGTTGACACTGCGCGTCGGGTTGCCGCCAGGCGATCTCCCGAGCTCGACGCGCTACCACCCAGCGCCGGCGAGTGCCACCGGGCAAACTACAGACTCTTCAGGGCCCTAGGGAACACCACAGGCCCCTACGGAACCGTACGAGACTCTACAGGCCCTTAGGGAACACCACAGGCCCCTACGGAACCCTACACAACTCTCTGGAAACTTATGGAACCCTACAAGCTCCTACCAACCCCTGCGGGCACTTACACAACCCTACAGGTCCCTACGGAAATCTACGGGACTCTATGGGCCCTTAGGGAACCCTACAGATTTCGACGGAACCCTACGAGCCCCTCTGGAACCCTACAGAATACTCCAGGACCCGACAGCACTCTACAAGACCCTTAGCGACACAACGGAACCTCACTAAATCATAGAATCATAGAATCATAGAATGGCTAGAGTTGGAAGGGACCTTAAAGATCATCTAGTTCCAACCCCCCTGCCATGGGCAGGGACACCTCTCACTAGAGCAGGTTGCTTAAAGCCCCATCCAGCCTGGCCTTAAACACTTCCAGGGATGGGGCATCCACAACTTCCCTGGGCAACCTGTTCCAGTGCCTCACCACCCTCACTGTAAAGAATTTCTTCCTTATATCTAATCTAAATCTCTTCTCTTCCAATTTAAAACCATTGCCCCTTGTCCTGTCACCACTCTTCCTGACAAAGAGTCCCTCTTCAGCTCTTCTGTAGGCTCCCTTCAGGTATTGATAGGCTGTTATAAGGTCTCCCCGGAGCCTTCTCTTCTCCAGGCTGAACAACCCCAGCTCTCTCAGTCTGTCTTCATAGGAGAGGTGCTCCATCCCTCTGATCATCCTCGTGGCCCTCCGCTGGACCCGTTCCAACAGGTCCATGTCCTTTCTGTGTTGAGGACTCCAAAGCTGGACACAGTACTCCAGGAGGGGTCTCACGAGCGCAGAGTAGAGGGGCAGAATCACCTCGCGAGACCTGCTGGCCAATAAAACCCTATGGGCTCCTACAGAACACTGCAGGTGCCTACGGAAACCTACAGACGGAATACTACCAGCCACTACGGAAACCTATGGCCCCTACGGAACTCTACGGAACCTGACAGAAACACTGTGCGCCCCTACAGGCCCTTGCGGGCACTTGCAGAACTCTGCAGGAACCCACGGAACTTTATGGAACCCTGCCAGCCCCTACGGAAGCCTAAAGACCCTTGCAGGCGGTTATGGAATGGTACAGGGCCCTAGGGAACTTTACCAGCCACTACGGAACTCTACGGGCCCCTACGGAACCCTGCAGAACCCTCCGGAACCTTACAGAATCCCACAGACTCCTGCGGGCACTTACACAATCCTAGAGGCCCCTACGGAACACTGCCAGCCCCTATGGAAAGAACCCTACGGGCCCCTACAGAACACTACTGGCTCCTGTGGTACTCTACAGGCCTCTAGGAAACCTACGAAGCTCTACGGAGCCCTGTGGATCCTTACGGAACAGGACGGGCCCCTTCAGACCTCTGCGGGCGCTTATGGAAACCTACAGGACCCTACGGAACTGTACGAGACTCTACAGGCCCCTAGGGAACACCACAGGCCCCTACGGAACTGTACGAGACTCTACAGGCCCCTAGGGAACACCACAGACCCCTACGGAACCCTACACAACCCTCCGGAAACATATGGCACCCTACAAGCTCCTACCAACCCCTGCGAGCACTTACACAACCCTACAGGTCCCTACGGAAATCTACGGGACTCTATGGGCCCCTAGGGAACCCTATAGATTTCGACGGAACCCTACGAGGCCCTCTGGAACCCTACAGAATACTCCAGGACCCGACAGCACTCTACAAGACCCTTAGCAACACAACGGAACCTCACTAAAACCCTATGGGCTCCTACAGAACACTGTAGGTGCCTACGGAAACCTACAGACCCCTACAGAACACTACCAGTCACTACAGAAAAATATGGCCCCTACGGAACTCTACGGAACCTGGCAGAAACACTGTGGGCCCCTACTGGCCCTTGCGGGCACTTGCAGAACTCTGCAGGAACCCACGGAACTTTATGGAACCCTACCAGCCCTTACGGAAGCCTAAAGACCATTGCAGGCAGTTACGGAACGGTACAGGGCCCTAGGGAACTTTACCAGCCACTATGGAACTCTACGGGCCCCTAGGGAACCCTGCAGAACCTTACAGAATCCCACGGATTCCTACAGACTCCTGCGGGCACTTACTCAACCCTAGAGGACCCTACGGAACACTGCCAGCTCCTATGGAAGGAACCCTACGGGCCCCTACAGAACACTACTGGCTCCTGCGGTACTCCACAGGCCTCTAGGGAACCTACGAAGCTCTACGGAACCCTATGGATCCTTACGGCACAGTACGGGCCCCTTCAGACCTCTGCGGGCGCTTATGGAAACCTACAGGACCCTACGGAACTGTACGAGACTCTACAGGCCCCTAGGGAACACCACAGGCCCCTACGGAACCCTACAGAACCTTCGGGAAACATATGGCACCCTACAAGCTCCTACCAACCCCTGCGGGCACTTACACAACCCTACAGGCCCCTACGGAAATCTATGGGACTCTACGGGCCCCTAGGGAACCCTTCAGATTTCGACGGAACCCTACGAGCCCCTCTGGAACCCTACAGAATACTCCAGGACCCGACAGCACTCTACAAGACCCTTAGCAACACAACGGAACCTCATTAAAACCCTATGGGCTCCTACAGAACACTGCAGGTGCCTACGGAACCCTACAGACCCCTACGGAACCCTACAGACACCTGCGGGCACTTACAGAACACTGCAGGCCCCTACGGAACCCTACAGGTCCATACAGAACCCCACAGGGCCCTACGGAACTTTACCAGCCACTACGGAACTCTACGGGTCCCTATGGAACCCTGCAGAACCCTCCAGAACCTTACAGAATCCCACAGACTCCTACAGACTTCTGCGGGCACTTACACAAACCTACAGGTCCCTACGGAAATCTACGGGACTCTATGGGCCCCTAGGGAACCCTATAGATTTCGATGGAACCCTAGGAGGCCCTCTGGAACCCTACAGAATACTCCAGGACCCGACAGCACTCTACAAGACCCTTAGCAACACAACGGAACCTCACTAAAACCCTATGGGCTCCTACAGAACACTGCAGGTGCCTACGGAAACCTACAGACGGAATACTACCAGCCACTACGGAAAACTATGGCCCCTACGGAACTCTACGGAACCTGGCAGAAACACTGTGGGCCCCTACAGGCCCTTGCGGGCACTTGCAGAATTCTGCAGGAACCCACGGAACTTTATGGAACCCTTCCAGCCCCTACGGAAGCCTAAAGACCCTTGCAGGCAGTTATGGAATGGTACAGGGCCCTAGGGAACTTTACCAGCCACTACGGAACTCTACGGGCCCCTACGGAACCCTGCAGAACCCTCCGGAACCTTACAGAATCCCACAGACTCCTGCGGGCACTTACACAATCCTAGAGGCCCCTACGGAACACTGCCAGCCCCTATGGAAAGAACCCTACGGGCCCCCACAGAACACTACTGGCTCCTGCGGTACTCTACAGGCCTCTAGGAAACCTACGAAGCTCTACGGAGCCCTGTGGATCCTTACGGAACAGGACGGGCCCCTTCAGACCTCTGCGGGCGCTTATGGAAACCTACAGGACCCTACGGAACTGTACGAGACTCTACAGGCCCCTAGGGAACACTACAGGCCCCTACGGAACCGTACGAGACTCTAGAGGCCCCTAGGGAACACCACAGACCCCTACGGAACCCTACACAACCCTCTGGAAACTTATGGAACCCTACAGGCTCCTACCAACCCCTGCGGGCACTTACACAACCCTACAGGTCCCTACGGCAATCTACGGGACTCTATGGGCCCCTAGGGAACCCTACAGATTTCGACGGAACCCTACGAGCCCCTCTGGAACCCTACAGAGTCCCGAGCTCTGGAACCATTGTTCGAGCTCGCCGTTGTACCAGCGTGCGCCTCTGCGTGTTGCTGCGCGTCCTCCCGACCACGCCGATTCATCACCCCGCTCTTCAGGGTGATGCGGGGCTCTCCCGAGCTCGCCGCGCTACTACCGTGCTCCTCCAGGTGTCGCAGTGCGCCTTCCAACCGCTCCGTATATACACCCCGCTCGGCAGGGTGCCTCCGGGCGCTCTGCCGAGCTTGCTGCGCTACCGCTCTGCGCCTCCGGGTGTCGCTGCGCATCCTCCCAACCCCGACGCACCCTCATCCCACCCCTCCGGGTGCCGTCGGGCGCCAACTCGATCCCGCCGAGCCTTAACCCACCCCTCGGGATGGTGACGGGCGCACGTCCCACCTGCCCGAGCCGCTCCCCCCGCCCTTCGGGGTGCCGACGAGTCCTCGTCCGACTCACCCGTGCCCTCAGCGCGCTCTTCGGGGTGCCGCCGGGCACTGTCCGAGCTCACCGCGCTACCACCCTGCGCCTCTGGCTGTCGCTCCGCCTCCTCCCGACCACGCCGATCCTTCACCCCGCTCTTCGGGGTGCTGCGGGGCTCTTCCGAGCTCGCCGCGCTACCACCGTGAGCTTCCGGGTGCCGCTCTGCGTCCGGTCGACCCGACGCACGCTCATCCCGCTCCTCGGGGTGCCGCCGGACGCTCTCCCGAGCTCTTCGCGCTCCACCCTGCGCATGTGAGTGCCGCTGGGTGCTCTCGGGATCTCGCCGCGGTACCACCGTGCGCCTCCGAGTGCCGCCGAGCGCTCTCCCGGTATTGCCACTCGTTGACCCCGCACGTCGGGGTGCCGCCAGGCGCTCTCCCGATATCGCCGCTCCTTCACCACAGTGCTCGGGGTGCCGCCGGGCGCACTGCCGAGCTCACAGCGGTACCACCGCGTGCCTCCGTGTGCCGCTGAACGCTCTCCCGATATCGCCGCTCCTTCACCCTGCTTGTCTGGGTGCCGCCGGGCGCTTTCCCGAGCTTGCCGCACTACCACCGTGCGCCTCGAGGTGCCGCTGTGCGTCCGGTCGACCCGACGCACGCTCATCCCGCTCCTCGGGGTGCCGCCGGGCGCTCTCCCGAGCTCGTCGCGCTCCACCCTGCGCATGTGAGTGCCTCTGGGTGGTCTCGGGATCTTGCCGCGGTACCACAGCGCGCCTCCGGGTGCCGCCGAGCGCTCTCCCGATATCGCCGCTCCTTTGATTCAGAAAACGAACGGTTACAGTTTGTTAGTGCGGATGTATTACAGTCTGGGAAAGAACAAAAGCTCGGGGCCCCAGAATTCCAAGATAAAGAAATGGCTTTGTGTATAAGATAGCGGGAGCAGCTGCATGCTAAGGAGGTGCTGAGAAGGAACCTAACTGTCTGGGAAAGGTGTCCATCTGGTCAGGACAGGGGAGGAGATTTTTGATAATGAGTTCTTGGAAATAATTAGAATAGTAACGCCTTTAATTTTAATAACCTGCCCACCATAATGAATATGTATGCTTTTTACCATAAATGGACGCTTGCTTCACAAACCGGTGTACAAGTTTGGCGGAGAAATCCCCCTTGCACCCAGCGCTGCAATAAACATACCTGCTTTATAACTCTCTGCGAGTTGTAATGTTTGTTTCCGCGCGTCACCTTCACCACGGTGCTCGGGGTGCCGCCGGGAGATCAGCCGCGCTCGCAGCGGTACCACCGCGCGCCTCCGAGTGCCGCTGAGCGCTCTCCCGATATCGCCGCTCTTTCACCCCGCTTGTCTGGGTGCAGCCGGGCGCTCTCCCGAGCTTGCCGCACTACCACCGTGCGCCTCCAGGTGCCGCTGTGCGTCCGGTCAACCCGACGCACGCTCATCCTGCTCCTCGGGGTGCCGCGGGATGCTCTCCCGAGCTCGTCGCGCTCCACCCTGCGCATGCGAGTACCGCTGGGTGCTCTCGGGATCTGGCCGCGGTACCACTGCGCGCCTCCGAGTGCGGCCGAGCGCTCTCCCGATATCGCCGCTCCTTCACCACGGTGCTCGGGGTGCCGCCGGGCGCTCTGCCGAGCTCGCCGCACTACCACCGTGCGCCTCCAGGTGCCGCTGTGCGTCCGGTCGACCCGACGCACGCTCATCCCGCTCCTCGGGGTGCCGCCGGGCGCTCTGCCGAGCTCGCCGCACTACCACCGTGCGCCTCCAGGTGCCGCCGAGCGCTCTCCCGGTATCGCCTCTCGTTGACACTGTGCGTCGGGTTGCCGCCAGGCGATCTCCCGAGCTCGACGCGCTACCACCCAGTGCCGGCGAGTGCCACCGGGCAAACTACAGACTCTTCAGGGCCCTAGGGAACACCACAGGCCCCTACGGAACCGTACGAGACTCTACAGGCCCTTAGGGAACACCACAGGCCCCTACGGAACCCTACACAACTCTCTGGAAACTTATGGAACCCTACAAGCTCCTACCAACCCCTGCGGGCACTTACACAACCCTACAGGTCCCTACGGAAATCTACGGGACTCTATGGGCCCTTAGGGAACCCTACAGATTTCGACGGAACCCTACGAGCCCCTCTGGAACCCTACAGAATACTCCAGGACCCGACAGCACTCTACAAGACCCTTAGCGACACAACGGAACCTCACTAAAACCCTATGGGCTCCTACAGAACACTGCAGGTGCCTACGGAAACCTACAGACGGAATACTACCAGCCACTACGGAAACCTATGGCCCCTACGGAACTCTACGGAACCTGACAGAAACACTGTGCGCCCCTACAGGCCCTTGCGGGCACTTGCAGAACTCTGCAGGAACCCACGGAACTTTATGGAACCCTACCAGCCCTTACGGAAGCCTAAAGACCATTGCAGGCAGTTACGGAACGGTACAGGGCCCTAGGGAACTTTACCAGCCACTATGGAACTCTACGGGCCCCTAGGGAACCCTGCAGAACCTTACAGAATCCCACGGATTCCTACAGACTCCTGCGGGCACTTACTCAACCCTAGAGGACCCTACGGAACACTGCCAGCTCCTATGGAAGGAACCCTACGGGCCCCTACAGAACACTACTGGCTCCTGCGGTACTCCACAGGCCTCTAGGGAACCTACGAAGCTCTACGGAACCCTATGGATCCTTACGGCACAGTACGGGCCCCTTCAGACCTCTGCGGGCGCTTATGGAAACCTACAGGACCCTACGGAACTGTACGAGACTCTACAGGCCCCTAGGGAACACCACAGGCCCCTACGGAACCCTACAGAACCTTCGGGAAACATATGGCACCCTACAAGCTCCTACCAACCCCTGCGGGCACTTACACAACCCTACAGGCCCCTACGGAAATCTATGGGACTCTACGGGCCCCTAGGGAACCCTTCAGATTTCGACGGAACCCTACGAGCCCCTCTGGAACCCTACAGAATACTCCAGGACCCGACAGCACTCTACAAGACCCTTAGCAACACAACGGAACCTCACTAAAACCCTATGGGCTCCTACAGAACACTGCAGGTGCCTACGGAACCCTAGAGACCCCTACGGAACCCTACAGACACCTGCGGGCACTTACAGAACACTGCAGGCCCCTACGGAACCCTACAGGTCCATACAGAACCCCACAGGGCCCTACGGAACTTTACCAGCCACTACGGAACTCTACGGGTCCCTATGGAACCCTGCAGAACCCTCCAGAACCTTACAGAATCCCACAGACTCCTACAGACTTCTGCGGGCACTTACACAAACCTACAGGTCCCTACGGAAATCTACGGGACTCTATGGGCCCCTAGGGAACCCTATAGATTTCGATGGAACCCTACGAGCCCCTCTGGAACCCTACAGAATACTCCAGGACCCGACAGCACTCTACAAGACCCTTAGCAACACAACGGAACCTCACTAAAACCCTATGGGCTCCTACAGAACACTGCAGGTGCCTACGGAAACCTACAGACGGAATACTACCAGCCACTACGGAAAACTATGGCCCCTACGGAACTCTACGGAACCTGACAGAAACACTGTGGGCCCCTACAGGCCCTTGCGGGCACTTGCAGAATTCTGCAGGAACCCACGGAACTTTATGGAACCCTTCCAGCCCCTACGGAAGCCTAAAGACCCTTGCAGGCAGTTATGGAATGGTACAGGGCCCTAGGGAACTTTACCAGCCACTACGGAACTCTACGGGCCCCTACGGAACCCTGCAGAACCCTCCGGAACCTTACAGAATCCCACAGACTCCTGCGGGCACTTACACAATCCTAGAGGCCCCTACGGAACACTGCCAGCCCCTATGGAAAGAACCCTACGGGCCCCCACAGAACACTACTGGCTCCTGCGGTACTCTACAGGCCTCTAGGAAACCTACGAAGATCTACGGAGCACTGTGGATCCTTACGGAACAGGACGGGCCCCTTTAGACCTCTGCGGGCGCTTATGGAAACCTACAGGACCCTACGGAACTGTACGAGACTCTAGAGGCCCCTAGGGAACACCACAGACCCCTACGGAACCCTACACAACCCTCTGGAAACTTATGGAACCCTACAGGCTCCTACCAACCCCTGCGGGCACTTACACAACCCTACAGGTCCCTACGGCAATCTACGGGACTCTATGGGCCCCTAGGGAACCCTACAGATTTCGACGGAACCCTACGAGCCCCTCTGGAACCCTACAGAGTCCCGAGCTCTGGAACCATTGTTCGAGCTCGCCGTTGTACCAGCGTGCGCCTCTGCGTGTTGCTGCGCGTCCTCCCGACCACGCCGATTCATCACCCCGCTCTTCAGGGTGATGCGGGGCTCTCCCGAGCTCGCCGCGCTACTACCGTGCTCCTCCAGGTGTCGCAGTGCGCCTTCCAACCGCTCCGTATATACACCCCGCTCGGCAGGGTGCCTCCGGGCGCTCTGCCGAGCTTGCTGCGCTACCGCTCTGCGCCTCCGGGTGTCGCTGCGCATCCTCCCAACCCCGACGCACCCTCATCCCACCCCTCCGGGTGCCGTCGGGCGCCAACTCGATCCCGCCGAGCCTTAACCCACCCCTCGGGATGGTGACGGGCGCACGTCCCACCTGCCCGAGCCGCTCCCCCCGCCCTTCGGGGTGCCGACGAGTCCTCGTCCGACTCACCCGTGCCCTCAGCGCGCTCTTCGGGGTGCCGCCGGGCACTGTCCGAGCTCACCGCGCTACCACCCTGCGCCTCTGGCTGTCGCTCCGCCTCCTCCCGACCACGCCGATCCTTCACCCCGCTCTTCGGGGTGCTGCGGGGCTCTTCCGAGCTCGCCGCGCTACCACCGTGAGCTTCCGGGTGCCGCTCTGCGTCCGGTCGACCCGACGCACGCTCATCCCGCTCCTCGGGGTGCCGCCGGACGCTCTCCCGAGCTCTTCGCGCTCCACCCTGCGCATGTGAGTGCCGCTGGGTGCTCTCGGGATCTCGCCGCGGTACCACCGTGCGCCTCCGAGTGCCGCCGAGCGCTCTCCCGGTATTGCCACTCGTTGACCCCGCACGTCGGGGTGCCGCCAGGCGCTCTCCCGATATCGCCGCTCCTTCACCACAGTGCTCGGGGTGCCGCCGGGCGCACTGCCGAGCTCACAGCGGTACCACCGCGTGCCTCCGTGTGCCGCTGAACGCTCTCCCGATATCGCCGCTCCTTCACCCTGCTTGTCTGGGTGCCGCCGGGCGCTTTCCCGAGCTTGCCGCACTACCACCGTGCGCCTCGAGGTGCCGCTGTGCGTCCGGTCGACCCGACGCACGCTCATCCCGCTCCTCGGGGTGCCGCCGGGCGCTCTCCCGAGCTCGTCGCGCTCCACCCTGCGCATGTGAGTGCCTCTGGGTGGTCTCGGGATCTTGCCGCGGTACCACAGCGCGCCTCCGGGTGCCGCCGAGCGCTCTCCCGATATCGCCGCTCCTTTGATTCAGAAAACGAACGGTTACAGTTTGTTAGTGCGGATGTATTACAGTCTGGGAAAGAACAAAAGCTCGGGGCCCCAGAATTCCAAGATAAAGAAATGGCTTTGTGTATAAGATAGCGGGAGCAGCTGCATGCTAAGGAGGTGCTGAGAAGGAACCTAACTGTCTGGGAAAGGTGTCCATCTGGTCAGGACAGGGGAGGAGATTTTTGATAATGAGTTCTTGGAAATAATTAGAATAGTAACGCCTTTAATTTTAATAACCTGCCCACCATAATGAATATGTATGCTTTTTACCATAAATGGACGCTTGCTTCACAAACCGGTGTACAAGTTTGGCGGAGAAATCCCCCTTGCACCCAGCGCTGCACTAAACATACCTGCTTTATAACTCTCTGCGAGTTGTAATGTTTGTTTCCGCGCGTCACCTTCACCACGGTGCTCGGGGTGCCGCCGGGAGATCAGCCGCGCTCGCAGCGGTACCACCGCGCGCCTCCGAGTGCCGCTGAGCGCTCTCCCGATATCGCCGCTCTTTCACCCCGCTTGTCTGGGTGCAGCCGGGCGCTCTCCCGAGCTTGCCGCACTACCACCGTGCGCCTCCAGGTGCCGCTGTGCGTCCGGTCAACCCGACGCACGCTCATCCCGCTCCTCGGGGTGCCGCGGGACGCTCTCCTGAGCTCGTCGCGCTCCACCCTGCGCATGCGAGTACCGCTGGGTGCTCTCGGGATCTGGCCGCGGTACCACTGCGCGCCTCCGAGTGCGGCCGAGCGCTCTCCCGATATCGCCGCTCCTTCACCACGGTGCTCGGGGTGCCGCCGGGCGCTCTGCCGAGCTCGCCGCACTACCACCGTGCGCCTCCAGGTGCCGCTGTGCGTCCGGTCGACCCGACGCACGCTCATCCCGCTCCTCGGGGTGCCGCCGGGCGCTCTGCCGAGCTCGCCGCACTACCACCGTGCGCCTCCAGGTGCCGCCGAGCGCTCTCCCGGTATCGCCTCTCGTTGACACTGCGCGTCGGGTTGCCGCCAGGCAATCTCCCGAGCTCGACGCGCTACCACCCAGCGCCGGCGAGTGCCACCGGGCAAACTACAGACTCTTCAGGGCCCTAGGGAACACCACAGGCCCCTACGGAACCGTACGAGACTCTACAGGCCCTTAGGGAACACCACAGGCCCCTACGGAACCCTACACAACTCTCTGGAAACTTATGGAACCCTACAAGCTCCTACCAACCCCTGCGGGCACTTACACAACCCTACAGGTCCCTACGGAAATCTACGGGACTCTATGGGCCCTTAGGGAACCCTACAGATTTCGACGGAACCCTACGAGCCCCTCTGGAACCCTACAGAATACTCCAGGACCCGACAGCACTCTACAAGACCCTTAGCGACACAACGGAACCTCACTAAATCATAGAATCATAGAATCATAGAATGGCTAGAGTTGGAAGGGACCTTAAAGATCATCTAGTTCCAACCCCCCTGCCATGGGCAGGGACACCTCTCACTAGAGCAGGTTGCTTAAAGCCCCATCCAGCCTGGCCTTAAACACTTCCAGGGATGGGGCATCCACAACTTCCCTGGGCAACCTGTTCCAGTGCCTCACCACCCTCACTGTAAAGAATTTCTTCCTTATATCTAATCTAAATCTCTTCTCTTCCAATTTAAAACCATTGCCCCTTGTCCTGTCACCACTCTTCCTGACAAAGAGTCCCTCTTCAGCTCTTCTGTAGGCTCCCTTCAGGTATTGATAGGCTGTTATAAGGTCTCCCCGGAGCCTTCTCTTCTCCAGGCTGAACAACCCCAGCTCTCTCAGTCTGTCTTCATAGGAGAGGTGCTCCATCCCTCTGATCATCCTCGTGGCCCTCCGCTGGACCCGTTCCAACAGGTCCATGTCCTTTCTGTGTTGAGGACTCCAAAGCTGGACACAGTACTCCAGGAGGGGTCTCACGAGCGCAGAGTAGAGGGGCAGAATCACCTCGCGAGACCTGCTGGCCAATAAAACCCTATGGGCTCCTACAGAACACTGCAGGTGCCTACGGAAACCTACAGACGGAATACTACCAGCCACTACGGAAACCTATGGCCCCTACGGAACTCTACGGAACCTGACAGAAACACTGTGCGCCCCTACAGGCCCTTGCGGGCACTTGCAGAACTCTGCAGGAACCCACGGAACTTTATGGAACCCTGCCAGCCCCTACGGAAGCCTAAAGACCCTTGCAGGCGGTTATGGAATGGTACAGGGCCCTAGGGAACTTTACCAGCCACTACGGAACTCTACGGGCCCCTACGGAACCCTGCAGAACCCTCCGGAACCTTACAGAATCCCACAGACTCCTGCGGGCACTTACACAATCCTAGAGGCCCCTACGGAACACTGCCAGCCCCTATGGAAAGAACCCTACGGGCCCCTACAGAACACTACTGGCTCCTGTGGTACTCTACAGGCCTCTAGGAAACCTACGAAGCTCTACGGAGCCCTGTGGATCCTTACGGAACAGGACGGGCCCCTTCAGACCTCTGCGGGCGCTTATGGAAACCTACAGGACCCTACGGAACTGTACGAGACTCTACAGGCCCCTAGGGAACACCACAGGCCCCTACGGAACCGTACGAGACTCTACAGGCCCCTAGGGAACACCACAGACCCCTACGGAACCCTACACAACCCTCCGGAAACATATGGCACCCTACAAGCTCCTACCAACCCCTGCGAGCACTTACACAACCCTACAGGTCCCTACGGAAATCTACGGGACTCTATGGGCCCCTAGGGAACCCTATAGATTTCGACGGAACCCTACGAGGCCCTCTGGAACCCTACAGAATACTCCAGGACCCGACAGCACTCTACAAGACCCTTAGCAACACAACGGAACCTCACTAAAACCCTATGGGCTCCTACAGAACACTGTAGGTGCCTACGGAAACCTACAGACCCCTACAGAACACTACCAGTCACTACAGAAAAATATGGCCCCTACGGAACTCTACGGAACCTGGCAGAAACACTGTGGGCCCCTACTGGCCCTTGCGGGCACTTGCAGAACTCTGCAGGAACCCACGGAACTTTATGGAACCCTACCAGCCCTTACGGAAGCCTAAAGACCATTGCAGGCAGTTACGGAACGGTACAGGGCCCTAGGGAACTTTACCAGCCACTATGGAACTCTACGGGCCCCTAGGGAACCCTGCAGAACCTTACAGAATCCCACGGATTCCTACAGACTCCTGCGGGCACTTACTCAACCCTAGAGGACCCTACGGAACACTGCCAGCTCCTATGGAAGGAACCCTACGGGCCCCTACAGAACACTACTGGCTCCTGCGGTACTCCACAGGCCTCTAGGGAACCTACGAAGCTCTACGGAACCCTATGGATCCTTACGGCACAGTACGGGCCCCTTCAGACCTCTGCGGGCGCTTATGGAAACCTACAGGACCCTACGGAACTGTACGAGACTCTACAGGCCCCTAGGGAACACCACAGGCCCCTACGGAACCCTACAGAACCTTCGGGAAACATATGGCACCCTACAGGCTCCTACCAACCCCTGCGGGCACTTACACAACCCTACAGGCCCCTACGGAAATCTATGGGACTCTACGGGCCCCTAGGGAACCCTTCAGATTTCGACGGAACCCTACGAGCCCCTCTGGAACCCTACAGAATACTCCAGGACCCGACAGCACTCTACAAGACCCTTAGCAACACAACGGAACCTCACTAAAACCCTATGGGCTCCTACAGAACACTGCAGGTGCCTACGGAACCCTAGAGACCCCTACGGAACCCTACAGACACCTGCGGGCACTTACAGAACACTGCAGGCCCCTACGGAACCCTACAGGTCCATACAGAAACCCACAGGGCCCTACGGAACTTTACCAGCCACTACGGAACTCTACGGGTCCCTATGGAACCCTGCAGAACCCTCCAGAACCTTACAGAATCCCACAGACTCCTACAGACTTCTGCGGGCACTTACACAAACCTACAGGTCCCTACGGAAATCTACGGGACTCTATGGGCCCCTAGGGAACCCTATAGATTTCGATGGAACCCTAGGAGGCCCTCTGGAACCCTACAGAATACTCCAGGACCCGACAGCACTCTACAAGACCCTTAGCAACACAACGGAACCTCACTAAAACCCTATGGGCTCCTACAGAACACTGCAGGTGCCTACGGAAACCTACAGACGGAATACTACCAGCCACTACGGAAAACTATGGCCCCTACGGAACTCTACGGAACCTGGCAGAAACACTGTGGGCCCCTACAGGCCCTTGCGGGCACTTGCAGAATTCTGCAGGAACCCACGGAACTTTATGGAACCCTTCCAGCCCCTACGGAAGCCTAAAGACCCTTGCAGGCAGTTATGGAATGGTACAGGGCCCTAGGGAACTTTACCAGCCACTACGGAACTCTACGGGCCCCTACGGAACCCTGCAGAACCCTCCGGAACCTTACAGAATCCCACAGACTCCTGCGGGCACTTACACAATCCTAGAGGCCCCTACGGAACACTGCCAGCCCCTATGGAAAGAACCCTACGGGCCCCCACAGAACACTACTGGCTCCTGCGGTACTCTACAGGCCTCTAGGAAACCTACGAAGATCTACGGAGCACTGTGGATCCTTACGGAACAGGACGGGCCCCTTTAGACCTCTGCGGGCGCTTATGGAAACCTACAGGACCCTACGGAACTGTACGAGACTCTACAGGCCCCTAGGGAACACTACAGGCCCCTACGGAACCGTACGAGACTCTAGAGGCCCCTAGGGAACACCACAGACCCCTACGGAACCCTACACAACCCTCTGGAAACTTATGGAACCCTACAGGCTCCTACCAACCCCTGCGGGCACTTACACAACCCTACAGGTCCCTACGGCAATCTACGGGACTCTATGGGCCCCTAGGGAACCCTACAGATTTCGACGGAACCCTACGAGCCCCTCTGGAACCCTACAGAGTCCCGAGCTCTGGAACCATTGTTCGAGCTCGCCGTTGTACCAGCGTGCGCCTCTGCGTGTTGCTGCGCGTCCTCCCGACCACGCCGATTCATCACCCCGCTCTTCAGGGTGATGCGGGGCTCTCCCGAGCTCGCCGCGCTACTACCGTGCTCCTCCAGGTGTCGCAGTGCGCCTTCCAACCGCTCCGTATATACACCCCGCTCGGCAGGGTGCCTCCGGGCGCTCTGCCGAGCTTGCTGCGCTACCGCTCTGCGCCTCCGGGTGTCGCTGCGCATCCTCCCAACCCCGACGCACCCTCATCCCACCCCTCCGGGTGCCGTCGGGCGCCAACTCGATCCCGCCGAGCCTTAACCCACCCCTCGGGATGGTGACGGGCGCACGTCCCACCTGCCCGAGCCGCTCCCCCCGCCCTTCGGGGTGCCGACGAGTCCTCGTCCGACTCACCCGTGCCCTCAGCGCGCTCTTCGGGGTGCCGCCGGGCACTGTCCGAGCTCACCGCGCTACCACCCTGCGCCTCTGGCTGTCGCTCCGCCTCCTCCCGACCACGCCGATCCTTCACCCCGCTCTTCGGGGTGCTGCGGGGCTCTTCCGAGCTCGCCGCGCTACCACCGTGAGCTTCCGGGTGCCGCTCTGCGTCCGGTCGACCCGACGCACGCTCATCCCGCTCCTCGGGGTGCCGCCGGACGCTCTCCCGAGCTCTTCGCGCTCCACCCTGCGCATGTGAGTGCCGCTGGGTGCTCTCGGGATCTCGCCGCGGTACCACCGTGCGCCTCCGAGTGCCGCCGAGCGCTCTCCCGGTATTGCCACTCGTTGACCCCGCACGTCGGGGTGCCGCCAGGCGCTCTCCCGATATCGCCGCTCCTTCACCACAGTGCTCGGGGTGCCGCCGGGCGCACTGCCGAGCTCACAGCGGTACCACCGCGTGCCTCCGTGTGCCGCTGAACGCTCTCCCGATATCGCCGCTCCTTCACCCTGCTTGTCTGGGTGCCGCCGGGCGCTTTCCCGAGCTTGCCGCACTACCACCGTGCGCCTCGAGGTGCCGCTGTGCGTCCGGTCGACCCGACGCACGCTCATCCCGCTCCTCGGGGTGCCGCCGGGCGCTCTCCCGAGCTCGTCGCGCTCCACCCTGCGCATGTGAGTGCCTCTGGGTGGTCTCGGGATCTTGCCGCGGTACCACAGCGCGCCTCCGGGTGCCGCCGAGCGCTCTCCCGATATCGCCGCTCCTTTGATTCAGAAAACGAACGGTTACAGTTTGTTAGTGCGGATGTATTACAGTCTGGGAAAGAACAAAAGCTCGGGGCCCCAGAATTCCAAGATAAAGAAATGGCTTTGTGTATAAGATAGCGGGAGCAGCTGCATGCTAAGGAGGTGCTGAGAAGGAACCTAACTGTCTGGGAAAGGTGTCCATCTGGTCAGGACAGGGGAGGAGATTTTTGATAATGAGTTCTTGGAAATAATTAGAATAGTAACGCCTTTAATTTTAATAACCTGCCCACCATAATGAATATGTATGCTTTTTACCATAAATGGACGCTTGCTTCACAAACCGGTGTACAAGTTTGGCGGAGAAATCCCCCTTGCACCCAGCGCTGCACTAAACATACCTGCTTTATAACTCTCTGCGAGTTGTAATGTTTGTTTCCGCGCGTCACCTTCACCACGGTGCTCGGGGTGCCGCCGGGAGATCAGCCGCGCTCGCAGCGGTACCACCGCGCGCCTCCGAGTGCCGCTGAGCGCTCTCCCGATATCGCCGCTCTTTCACCCCGCTTGTCTGGGTGCAGCCGGGCGCTCTCCCGAGCTTGCCGCACTACCACCGTGCGCCTCCAGGTGCCGCTGTGCGTCCGGTCAACCCGACGCACGCTCATCCTGCTCCTCGGGGTGCCGCGGGACGCTCTCCCGAGCTCGTCGCGCTCCACCCTGCGCATGCGAGTACCGCTGGGTGCTCTCGGGATCTGGCCGCGGTACCACTGCGCGCCTCCGAGTGCGGCCGAGCGCTCTCCCGATATCGCCGCTCCTTCACCACGGTGCTCGGGGTGCCGCCGGGCGCTCTGCCGAGCTCGCCGCACTACCACCGTGCGCCTCCAGGTGCCGCTGTGCGTCCGGTCGACCCGACGCACGCTCATCCCGCTCCTCGGGGTGCCGCCGGGCGCTCTGCCGAGCTCGCCGCACTACCACCGTGCGCCTCCAGGTGCCGCCGAGCGCTCTCCCGGTATCGCCTCTCGTTGACACTGCGCGTCGGGTTGCCGCCAGGCGATCTCCCGAGCTCGACGCGCTACCACCCAGCGCCGGCGAGTGCCACCGGGCAAACTACAGACTCTTCAGGGCCCTAGGGAACACCACAGGCCCCTACGGAACCGTACGAGACTCTACAGGCCCTTAGGGAACACCACAGGCCCCTACGGAACCCTACACAACTCTCTGGAAACTTATGGAACCCTATAGCTCCTACCAACCCCTGCGGGCACTTACACAACCCTACAGGTCCCTACGGAAATCTACGGGACTCTATGGGCCCTTAGGGAACCCTACAGATTTCGACGGAACCCTACGAGCCCCTCTGGAACCCTACAGAATACTCCAGGACCCGACAGCACTCTACAAGACCCTTAGCGACACAACGGAACCTCACTAAAACCCTATGGGCTCCTACAGAACACTGCAGGTGCCTACGGAAACCTACAGACGGAATACTACCAGCCACTACGGAAACCTATGGCCCCTACGGAACTCTACGGAACCTGACAGAAACACTGTGCGCCCCTACAGGCCCTTGCGGGCACTTGCAGAACTCTGCAGGAACCCACGGAACTTTATGGAACCCTGCCAGCCCCTACGGAAGCCTAAAGACCCTTGCAGGCAGTTATGGAATGGTACAGGGCCCTAGGGAACTTTACCAGCCACTACGGAACTCTACGGGCCCCTACGGAACCCTGCAGAACCCTCCGGAACCTTACAGAATCCCACAGACTCCTGCGGGCACTTACACAATCCTAGAGGCCCCTACGGAACACTGCCAGCCCCTATGGAAAGAACCCTACGGGCCCCTACAGAACACTACTGGCTCCTGCGGTACTCTACAGGCCTCTAGGAAACCTACGAAGCTCTACGGAGCCCTGTGGATCCTTACGGAACAGGACGGGCCCCTTCAGACCTCTGCGGGCGCTTATGGAAACCTACAGGACCCTACGGAACTGTACGAGACTCTACAGGACCCTAGGGAACACCACAGGCCCCTACGGAACCGTACGAGACTCTACAGGCCCCTAGGGAACACCACAGACCCCTACGGAACCCTACACAACCCTCCGGAAACATATGGCACCCTACAAGCTCCTACCAACCCCTGCGAGCACTTACACAACCCTACAGGTCCCTACGGAAATCTACGGGACTCTATGGGCCCCTAGGGAACCCTATAGATTTCGACGGAACCCTACGAGCCCCTCTGGAACCCTACAGAATACTCCAGGACCCGACAGCACTCTACAAGACCCTTAGCAACACAACGGAACCTCACTAAAACCCTATGGGCTCCTACAGAACACTGTAGGTGCCTACGGAAACCTACAGACCCCTACAGAACACTACCAGTCACTACAGAAAAATATGGCCCCTACGGAACTCTACGGAACCTGGCAGAAACACTGTGGGCCCCTACTGGCCCTTGCGGGCACTTGCAGAACTCTGCAGGAACCCACGGAACTTTATGGAACCCTACCAGCCCTTACGGAAGCCTAAAGACCATTGCAGGCAGTTACGGAACGGTACAGGGCCCTAGGGAACTTTACCAGCCACTATGGAACTCTACGGGCCCCTAGGGAACCCTGCAGAACCTTACAGAATCCCACGGATTCCTACAGACTCCTGCGGGCACTTACTCAACCCTAGAGGACCCTACGGAACACTGCCAGCTCCTATGGAAGGAACCCAATGGGCCCCTACAGAACACTACTGGCTCCTGCGGTACTCCACAGGCCTCTAGGGAACCTACGAAGCTCTACGGAACCCTATGGATCCTTACGGCACAGTACGGGCCCCTTCAGACCTCTGCGGGCGCTTATGGAAACCTACAGGACCCTACGGAACTGTACGAGACTCTACAGGCCCCTAGGGAACACCACAGGCCCCTACGGAACCCTACAGAACCTTCGGGAAACATATGGCACCCTACAAGCTCCTACCAACCCCTGCGGGCACTTACACAACCCTACAGGCCCCTACGGAAATCTATGGGACTCTACGGGCCCCTAGGGAACCCTTCAGATTTCGACGGAACCCTACCAGCCCCTCTGGAACCCTACAGAATACTCCAGGACCCGACAGCACTCTACAAGACCCTTAGCAACACAACGGAACCTCACTAAAACCCTATGGGCTCCTACAGAACACTGCAGGTGCCTACGGAACCCTACAGACCCCTACGGAACCCTACAGACACCTGCGGGCACTTACAGAACCCTGCAGGCCCCTACGGAACCCTACAGGTCCATACAGAACCCCACAGGGCCCTACGGAACTTTACCAGCCACTACGGAACTCTACGGGTCCCTATGGAACCCTGCAGAACCCTCCAGAACCTTACAGAATCCCACAGACTCCTACAGACTTCTGCGGGCACTTACACAAACCTACAGGTCCCTACGGAAATCTACGGGACTCTATGGGCCCCTAGGGAACCCTATAGATTTCGATGGAACCCTAGGAGGCCCTCTGGAACCCTACAGAATACTCCAGGACCCGACAGCACTCTACAAGACCCTTAGCAACACAACGGAACCTCACTAAAACCCTATGGGCTCCTACAGAACACTGCAGGTGCCTACGGAAACCTACAGACGGAATACTACCAGCCACTACGGAAAACTATGGCCCCTACGGAACTCTACGGAACCTGACAGAAACACTGTGCGCCCCTACAGGCCCTTGCGGGCACTTGCAGAATTCTGCAGGAACCCACGGAACTTTATGGAACCCTTCCAGCCCCTACGGAAGCCTAAAGACCCTTGCAGGCAGTTATGGAATGGTACAGGGCCCTAGGGAACTTTACCAGCCACTACGGAACTCTACGGGCCCCTACGGAACCCTGCAGAACCCTCCGGAACCTTACAGAATCCCACAGACTCCTGCGGGCACTTACACAATCCTAGAGGCCCCTACGGAACACTGCCAGCCCCTATGGAAAGAACCCTACGGGCCCCTACAGAACACTACTGGCTCCTGCGGTACTCTACAGGCCTCTAGGAAACCTACGAAGCTCTACGGAGCCCTGTGGATCCTTACGGAACAGGACGGGCCCCTTCAGACCTCTGCGGGCGCTTATGGAAACCTACAGGACCCTACGGAACTGTACGAGACTCTACAGGCCCCTAGGGAACACCACAGGCCCCTACGGAACCGTACGAGACTCTACAGGCCCCTAGGGAACACCACAGGCCCCTACGGAACCCTACACAACCCTCCGGAAACATATGGCACCCTACAAGCTCCTACCAACCCCTGCGAGCACTTACACAACCCTACAGGTCCCTATGGAAATCTACGGGACTCTATGGGCCCCTAGGGAACCCTTCAGATTTCGACGGAACCCTACGAGCCCCTCTGGAACCCTACAGAATACTCCAGGACCTGACAGCACTCTACAAGACCCTTAGCAACACAACGGAACCTCACTAAAACCCTATGGGCTCCTACAGAACACTGCAGGTGCCTACGGAACCCTACAGACCCGTACAGACACTTACGGGCACTTACAGAACACTGCAGGCCCCTACGGAACCCTACAGGTCCATACAGAACCCCACAGGGCCCTACGGAACTTTACCAGCCACTATGGAACTCTACGGGTCCCTACGGAACCCTGCAGAACCCTCCGGAATCTGACAGAATCCCACAGACTCCTACAGACTTCTGCGGGCACTTAAACAACCCTACAGGCCCCTACGGAAATCTATGGGACTCTACGGGCCCCTAGGGAACCCTTCAGATTTCGACGGAACCCTACAAGGCCCTCTGGAACCCTACAGAATACTCCAGGACCCGACAGCACTCTACAAGACCCTTAGCAACACAACGGAACCTCACTAAAACCCTATGGGCTCCTACAGAACACTGCAGGTGCCTACGGAAACCTACAGACGGAATACTACCAGCCACTACGGAAAACTATGGCCCCTACGGAACTCTACGGAACCTGACAGAAACACTGTGCGCCCCTACAGGCCCTTGCGGGCACTTGCAGAATTCTGCAGGAACCCACGGAACTTTATGGAACCCTTCCAGCCCCTACGGAAGCCTAAAGACCCTTGCAGGCAGTTATGGAATGGTACAGGGCCCTAGGGAACTTTACCAGCCACTACGGAACTCTACGGGCCCCTACGGAACCCTGCAGAACCCTCCGGAACCTTACAGAATCCCACAGACTCCTGCGGGCACTTACACAATCCTAGAGGCCCCTACGGAACACTGCCAGCCCCTATGGAAAGAACCCTACGGGCCCCTACAGAACACTACTGGCTCCTGCGGTACTCTACAGGCCTCTAGGAAACCTACGAAGCTCTACGGAGCCCTGTGGATCCTTACGGAACAGGACGGGCCCCTTCAGACCTCTGCGGGCGCTTATGGAAACCTACAGGACCCTACGGAACTGTACGAGACTCTACAGGCCCCTAGGGAACACCACAGGCCCCTACGGAACCCTACACAACCCTCTGGAAACTTATGGCACCCTACAAGCTCCTACCAACCCCTGCGGGCACTTACACAACCCTACAGGTCCCTACGGAAATCTACGGGACTCTACGGGCCCCTACGGAACCCTACAGATTTCGACGGAACCCTACGAGCCCCTCTGGAACCCTACAGAATACTCCAGGACCCGACAGCACTCTACAAGACCCTTAGCAACACAACGGAACCTCACTAAAACCCTATGGGCTCCTACAGAACACTGCAGGTGCCTACGGAACCCTACAGACCCCTACGGAACCCTACAGACACCTGCGGGCACTTACAGAAGCCTGCAGGCCCCTACAGAACCCTACAGGTCCATACAGAACCCCACAGGGCCCTACGGAACTTTACCAGCCACTACGGAACTCTACGGGCCCCTACAGAACCCTGCAGAACCCTCCAGAACCTTACAGAATCCCACAGACTCCTACAGACTGCTGCGGGCACTTACACAACCCTACAGGCCCCTACGGAACACTGCCAGCCCCTACGGAAGGAACCTTACGGGCCCCTACAGAACACTACTGGCTCCTGCGGTACTCTACAGGCCTCTAGGGAACCTACGAAGCTCTACGGAGCCCCATGGATCCTTACGGAACAGTACGGGCCCCTTCAGACCTCTGCGGGCGCTTATGGAAACCTACAGGACCCTACGGAACTATACGAGACTCTAGAGGCCCCTAGGGAACACTACAGGCCCCTACGGAACCGTACGAGACTCTACAGGTCCCTAGGGAACACCACAGGCCCCTACGGAACCCTACACAACCCTCTGGAAACTTATGGAACCCTACAAGCTCCTACCAACCTCTGCGGGCACTTACACAACCTTACAGGCCCCTACGGAACACTGCCAGCCCCTACGGAAGGAACCTTACGGGCCCCTACAGAACACTACTGGCTCCTGCGGTACTCTACAGGTCTAGGGAACCTACAAAGCTCTACGGAGCCCTATGGATCCTTACGGAACAGTACGGGCCCCTTCAGACCTCTGCGGGCGCTTATGGAAACCTACAGGACCCTACGGAACTGTACGAGACTCTAGAGGCCCCTAGGGAACACTACAGGCCCCTACGGAACCGTACGAGACTCTACAGGCCCCTAGGGAACACCACAGGCCCCTACGGAACCGTACGAGACTCTACAAGCCCCTAGGGAACACCACAGGCCCCTACGGAACCCTACACAACCCTCTGGAAACTTATGGCACCCTACAAGCTCCTACCAAACTCTGCGGGCACTTACACAACCCTACAGGTCCCTACGGAAATCTACGGGACTCCACGGGCCCCTAGGGAACCCTACAGATTTCGACGGAACCCTACAAGCCCCTCTGGAAGCCTACAGAATACTCCAGGACCCGACAGCACTCTACAAGACCCTTAGCAACACAACGGAACCTCACTAAAACCCTATGGGCTCCTACAGAACACTGCAGGTGCCTACGGAACCCTACAGACCCCTACGGAACCCTACAGACACCTGCGGGCACTTACAGAAGCCTGCAGGCCCCTACAGAACCCTACAGGTCCATACAGAACCCCACAGGGCCCTACGGAACTTTACCAGCCACTACGGAACTCTACGGGCCCCTACAGAACCCTGCAGAACCCTCCAGAACCTTACAGAATCCCACAGACTCCTACAGACTGCTGCGGGCACTTACACAACCCTACAGGCCCCTACGGAAATCTACGGGACTCTATGGGCCCCTAGGGAACCCTATAGATTTCGATGGAACCCTAGGAGGCCCTCTGGAACCCTACAGAATACTCCAGGACCCGACAGCACTCTACAAGACCCTTAGCAACACAACGGAACCTCACTAAAACCCTATGGGCTCCTACAGAACACTGCAGGTGCCTACGGAAACCTACAGACGGAATACTACCAGCCACTACGGAAACCTATGGCCCCTACGGAACTCTACGGAACCTGACAGAAACACTGTGCGCCCCTACAGGCCCTTGCGGGCACTTGCAGAATTCTGCAGGAACCCACGGAACTTTATGGAACCCTTCCAGCCCCTACGGAAGCCTAAAGACCCTTGCAGGCAGTTATGGAATGGTACAGGGCCCTAGGGAACTTTACCAGCCACTACGGAACTCTACGGGCCCCTACGGAACCCTGCAGAACCCTCCGGAACCTTACAGAATCCCACAGACTCCTGCGGGCACTTACACAATCCTAGAGGCCCCTACGGAACACTGCCAGCCCCTATGGAAAGAACCCTACGGGCCCCCACAGAACACTACTGGCTCCTGCGGTACTCTACAGGCCTCTAGGAAACCTACGAAGCTCTACGGAGCCCTGTGGATCCTTACGGAACAGGACGGGCCCCTTCAGACCTCTGCGGGCGCTATTGGAAACCTACAGGACCCTACGGAACTGTACGAGACTCTACAGGCCCCTAGGGAACACTACAGGCCCCTACGGAACCGTACGAGACTCTAGAGGCCCCTAGGGAACACCACAGACCCCTACGGAACCCTACACAACCCTCTGGAAACTTATGGAACCCTACAGGCTCCTACCAACCCCTGCGGGCACTTACACAACCCTACAGGTCCCTACGGCAATCTACGGGACTCTATGGGCCCCTAGGGAACCCTACAGATTTCGACGGAACCCTACGAGCCCCTCTGGAACCCTACAGAGTCCCGAGCTCTGGAACCATTGTCCGAGCTCGCCGTTGTACCAGCGTGCGCCTCTGCGTGTTGCTGCGCGTCCTCCCGACCACGCCGATTCATCACCCCGCTCTTCAGGGTGATGCGGGGCTCTCCCGAGCTCGCCGCGCTACTACCGTGCTCCTCCAGGTGTCGCAGTGCGCCTTCCGACCGCTCCGTATATACACCCCGCTCGGCAGGGTGCCTCCGGGCGCTCTGCCGAGCTTGCTGCGCTACCGCTCTGCGCCTCCGGGTGTCGCTGCGCATCCTCCCAACCCCGACGCACCCTCATCCCACCCCTCCGGGTGCCGTCGGGTGCCAACTCGATCCCGCCGAGCCTTAACCCACCCCTCGGGATGGTGACGGGCGCACGTCCCACCTGCCCGAGCCGCTCCCCCCGCCCTTCGGGGTGCCGACGAGTCCTCGTCCGACTCACCCGTGCCCTCAGCGCGCTCTTCGGGGTGCCGCCGGGCACTGTCCGAGCTCACCGCGCTACCACCCTGCGCCTCTGGCTGTCGCTCCGCCTCCTCCCGACCACGCCGATCCTTCACCCCGCTCTTCGGGGTGCTGCGGGGCTCTTCCGAGCTCGCCGCGCTACCACCGTGAGCTTCCGGGTGCCGCTCTGCGTCCGGTCGACCCGACGCACGCTCATCCCGCTCCTCGGGGTGCCGCCGGACGCTCTCCCGAGCTCTTCGCGCTCCACCCTGCGCATGTGAGTGCCGCTGGGTGCTCTCGGGATCTCGCCGCGGTACCACCGTGCGCCTCCGAGTGCCGCCGAGCGCTCTCCCGGTATTGCCACTCGTTGACCCCGCACATCGGGGTGCCGCCAGGCGCTCTCCCGATATCGCCGCTCCTTCACCACAGTGCTCGGGGTGCCGACGGGCGCACTGCCGAGCTCACAGCGGTACCACCGCGTGCCTCCGTGTGCCGCTGAACGCTCTCCCGATATCGCCGCTCCTTCACCCTGCTTGTCTGGGTGCCGCCGGGCGCTTTCCCGAGCTTGCCGCACTACCACCGTGCACCTCGAGGTGCCGCTGTGCGTCCGGTCGACCCGACGCACGCTCATCCCGCTCCTCGGGGTGCCGCCGGGCGCTCTCCCGAGCTCGTCGCGCTCCACCCTGCGCATGCGAGTGCCTCTGGGTGGTCTCGGGATCTTGCCGCGGTACCACAGCGCGCCTCCGAGTGCCGCCGAGCGCTCTCCCGATATCGCCGCTCCTTTGATTCAGAAAACGAACGGTTACAGTTTGTTAGTGCGGATGTATTACAGTCTGGGAAAGAACAAAAGCTCGGGGCCCCAGAATTCCAAGATAAAGAAATGGCTTTGTGTATAAGATAGCGGGAGCAGCTGCATGCTAAGGAGGTGCTGAGAAGGAACCTAACTGTCTGGGAAAGGTGTCCATCTGGTCAGGACAGGGGAGGAGATTTTTGATAATGAGTTCTTGGAAATAATTAGAATAGTAACGCCTTTAATTTTAATAACCTGCCCACCATAATGAATATGTATGCTTTTTACCATAAATGGACGCTTGCTTCACAAACCGGTGTACAAGTTTGGCGGAGAAATCCCCCTTGCACCCAGCGCTGCAATAAACATACCTGCTTTATAACTCTCTGTGAGTTGTAATGTTTGTTTCCGCGCGTCACCTTCACCACGGTGCTCGGGGTGCCGCCGGGAGATCAGCCGCGCTCGCAGCGGTACCACCGCGCGCCTCCGAGTGCCGCTGAGCGCTCTCCCGATATCGCCGCTCTTTCACCCCGCTTGTCTGGGTGCAGCCGGGCGCTCTCCCGAGCTTGCCGCACTACCACCGTGCGCCTCCAGGTGCCGCTGTGCGTCCGGTCAACCCGACGCACGCTCATCCTGCTCCTCGGGGTGCCGCGGGACGCTCTCCCGAGCTCGTCGCGCTCCACCCTGCGCATGCGAGTACCGCTGGGTGCTCTCGGGATCTGGCCGCGGTACCACTGCGCGCCTCCGAGTGCGGCCGAGCGCTCTCCCGATATCGCCGCTCCTTCACCACGGTGCTCGGGGTGCCGCCGGGCGCTCTGCCGAGCTCGCCGCACTACCACCGTGCGCCTCCAGGTGCCGCTGTGCGTCCGGTCGACCCGACGCACGCTCATCCCGCTCCTCGGGGTGCCGCCGGGCGCTCTGCCGAGCTCGCCGCACTACCACCGTGCGCCTCCAGGTGCCGCCGAGCGCTCTCCCGGTATCGCCTCTCGTTGACACTGCGCGTCGGGTTGCCACCAGGCGATCTCCCGAGCTCGACGCGCTACCACCCAGCGCCGGCGAGTGCCACCGGGCAAACTACAGACTCTTCAGGGCCCTAGGGAACACCACAGGCCCCTACGGAACCGTACGAGACTCTACAGGCCCTTAGGGAACACCACAGGCCCCTACGGAACCCTACACAACTCTCTGGAAACTTATGGAACCCTACAAGCTCCTACCAACCCCTGCGGGCACTTACACAACCCTACAGGTCCCTACGGAAATCTACGGGACTCTATGGGCCCTTAGGGAACCCTACAGATTTCGACGGAACCCTACGAGCCCCTCTGGAACCCTACAGAATACTCCAGGACCCGACAGCACTCTACAAGACCCTTAGCGACACAACGGAACCTCACTAAAACCCTATGGGCTCCTCCAGAACACTGCAGGTGCCTACGGAAACCTACAGATGGAATACTACCAGTCACTACGGAAACCTATGGCCCCTACGGAACTCTACGGAACCTGACAGAAACACTGTGCGCCCCTACAGGCCCTTGCGGGCACTTGCAGAACTCTGCAGGAACCCACGGAACTTTATGGAACCCTGCCAGCCCCTACGGAAGCCTAAAGACCCTTGCAGGCGGTTATGGAATGGTACAGGGCCCTAGGGAACTTTACCAGCCACTACGGAACTCTACGGGCCCCTACGGAACCCTGCAGAACCCTCCGGAACCTTACAGAATCCCACAGACTCCTGCGGGCACTTACACAATCCTAGAGGCCCCTACGGAACACTGCCAGCCCCTATGGAAAGAACCCTACGGGCCCCTACAGAACACTACTGGATCCTGCGGTACTCTACAGGCCTCTAGGAAACCTACGAAGCTCTACGGAGCCCTGTGGATCCTTACGGAACAGGACGGGCCCCTTCAGACCTCTGCGGGCGCTTATGGAAACCTACAGGACCCTACGGAACTGTACGAGACTCTACAGGCCCCTAGGGAACACCACAGGCCCCTACGGAACCGTACGAGACTCTACAGGCCCCTAGGGAACACCACAGGCCCCTACGGAACCCTACACAACCCTCCGGAAACATATGGCACCCTACAAGCTCCTACCAACCCCTGCGAGCACTTACACAACCCTACAGGTCCCTATGGAAATCTACGGGACTCTATGGGCCCCTAGGGAACCCTTCAGATTTCGACGGAACCCTACGAGCCCCTCTGGAACCCTACAGAATACTCCAGGACCTGACAGCACTCTACAAGACCCTTAGCAACACAACGGAACCTCACTAAAACCCTATGGGCTCCTACAGAACACTGCAGGTGCCTACGGAACCCTACAGACCCGTACAGACACTTACGGGCACTTACAGAACACTGCAGGCCCCTACGGAACCCTACAGGTCCATACAGAACCCCACAGGGCCCTACGGAACTTTACCAGCCACTATGGAACTCTACGGGTCCCTACGGAACCCTGCAGAACCCTCCGGAATCTGACAGAATCCCACAGACTCCTACAGACTTCTGCGGGCACTTAAACAACCCTACAGGCCCCTACGGAAATCTATGGGACTCTACGGGCCCCTAGGGAACCCTTCAGATTTCGACGGAACCCTACAAGGCCCTCTGGAACCCTACAGAATACTCCAGGACCCGACAGAACTCTACAAGACCCTTAGCAACACAACGGAACCTCACTAAAACCCTATGGGCTCCTACAGAACACTGTAGGTGCCTACGGAACCCTACAGACCCGTACAGACACCTACGGGCACTTACAGAACACTGCAGGCCCCTACGGAAATCTACGGGACTCTACGGGCTCCTAGGAAACCCTTCAGATTTCGACGGAACCCTACCAGCCCCTCTGGAACCCTACAGAATACTCCAGGACCCGACAGCACTCTACAAGACCCTTAGCAATACAACGGAACCTCACTAAAACCCTATGGGCTCCTACAGAACACTGCAGGTGCCTACGGAACCCTACAGACCCCTACGGAACCCTACAGACACCTGCGGGCACTTACAGAACCCTGCAGGCCCCTACGGAACCCTACAGGTCCATACAGAACCCCACAGGGCCCTACGGAACTTTACCAGCCACTACGGAACTCTACGGGTCCCTATGGAACCCTGCAGAACCCTCCAGAACCTTACAGAATCCCACAGACTCCTACAGACTTCTGCGGGCACTTACACAACCCTACAGGCCCCTACGGAAATCTACGGGACTCTATGGGCCCCTAGGGAACCCTATAGATTTCGATGGAACCCTAGGAGGCCCTCTGGAACCCTACAGAATACTCCAGGACCCGACAGCACTCTACAAGACCCTTAGCAACACAACGGAACCTCACTAAAACCCTATGGGCTCCTACAGAACACTGCAGGTGCCTACGGAAACCTACAGACGGAATACTACCAGCCACTACGGAAAACTATGGCCCCTACGGAACTCTACGGAACCTGACAGAAACACTGTGCGCCCCTACAGGCCCTTGCGGGCACTTGCAGAATTCTGCAGGAACCCACGGAACTTTATGGAACCCTTCCAGCCCCTACGGAAGCCTAAAGACCCTTGCAGGCAGTTATGGAATGGTACAGGGCCCTAGGGAACTTTACCAGCCACTACGGAACTCTACGGGCCCCTACGGAACCCTGCAGAACCCTCCGGAACCTTACAGAATCCCACAGACTCCTGCGGGCACTTACACAATCCTAGAGGCCCCTACGGAACACTGCCAGCCCCTATGGAAAGAACCCTACGGGCCCCTACAGAACACTACTGGCTCCTGCGGTACTCTACAGGCCTCTAGGAAACCTACGAAGCTCTACGGAGCCCTGTGGATCCTTACGGAACAGGACGGGCCCCTTCAGACCTCTGCGGGCGCTTATGGAAACCTACAGGACCCTACGGAACTGTACGAGACTCTACAGGCCCCTAGGGAACACTACAGGCCCCTACGGAACCGTGCGAGACTCTAGAGGCCCCTAGGGAACACCACAGACCCCTACGGAACCCTACACAACCCTCTGGAAACTTATGGAACCCTACAGGCTCCTACCAACCCCTGCGGGCACTTACACAACCCTACAGGTCCCTACGGCAATCTACGGGACTCTATGGGCCCCTAGGGAACCCTACAGATTTCGACGGAACCCTACGAGCCCCTCTGGAACCCTACAGAGTCCTGAGCTCTGGAACCATTGTCCGAGCTCGCCGTTGTACCAGCGTGCGCCTCTGCGTGTTGCTGCGCGTCCTCCCGACCACGCCGATTCATCACCCCGCTCTTCAGGGTGATGCGGGGCTCTCCCGAGCTCGCCGCGCTACTACCGTGCTCCTCCAGGTGTCGCAGTGCGCCTTCCGACCGCTCCGTATATACACCCCGCTCGGCAGGGTGCCTCCGGGCGCTCTGCCGAGCTTGCTGCGCTACCGCTCTGCGCCTCCGGGTGTCGCTGCGCATCCTCCCAACCCCGACGCACCCTCATCCCACCCCTCCGGGTGCCGTCGGGTGCCAACTCGATCCCGCCGAGCCTTAACCCACCCCTCGGGATGGTGACGGGCGCACGTCCCACCTGCCCGAGCCGCTCCCCCCGCCCTTCGGGGTGCCGACGAGTCCTCGTCCGACTCACCCGTGCCCTCAGCGCGCTCTTCGGGGTGCCGCCGGGCACTGTCCGAGCTCACCGCGCTACCACCCTGCGCCTCTGGCTGTCGCTCCGCCTCCTCCCGACCACGCCGATCCTTCACCCCGCTCTTCGGGGTGCTGCGGGGCTCTTCCGAGCTCGCCGCGCTACCACCGTGAGCTTCCGGGTGCCGCTCTGCGTCCGGTCGACCCGACGCACGCTCATCCCGCTCCTCGGGGTGCCGCCGGACGCTCTCCCGAGCTCTTCGCGCTCCACCCTGCGCATGTGAGTGCCGCTGGGTGCTCTCGGGATCTCGCCGCGGTACCACCGTGCGCCTCCGAGTGCCGCCGAGCGCTCTCCCGGTATTGCCACTCGTTGACCCCGCACATCGGGGTGCCGCCAGGCGCTCTCCCGATATCGCCGCTCCTTCACCACAGTGCTCGGGGTGCCGCCGGGCGCACTGCCGAGCTCACAGCGGTACCACCGCGTGCCTCCGTGTGCCGCTGAACGCTCTCCCGATATCGCCGCTCCTTCACCCTGCTTGTCTGGGTGCCGCCGGGCGCTTTCCCGAGCTTGCCGCACTACCACCGTGCACCTCGAGGTGCCGCTGTGCGTCCGGTCGACCCGACGCACGCTCATCCCGCTCCTCGGGGTGCCGCCGGGCGCTCTCCCGAGCTCGTCGCGCTCCACCCTGCGCATGCGAGTGCCTCTGGGTGGTCTCGGGATCTTGCCGCGGTACCACAGCGCGCCTCCGAGTGCCGCCGAGCGCTCTCCCGATATCGCCGCTCCTTTGATTCAGAAAACGAACGGTTACAGTTTGTTAGTGCGGATGTATTACAGTCTGGGAAAGAACAAAAGCTCGGGGCCCCAGAATTCCAAGATAAAGAAATGGCTTTGTGTATAAGATAGCGGGAGCAGCTGCATGCTAAGGAGGTGCTGAGAAGGAACCTAACTGTCTGGGAAAGGTGTCCATCTGGTCAGGACAGGGGAGGAGATTTTTGATAATGAGTTCTTGGAAATAATTAGAATAGTAACGCCTTTAATTTTAATAACCTGCCCACCATAATGAATATGTATGCTTTTTACCATAAATGGACGCTTGCTTCACAAACCGGTGTACAAGTTTGGCGGAGAAATCCCCCTTGCACCCAGCGCTGCAATAAACATACCTGCTTTATAACTCTCTGTGAGTTGTAATGTTTGTTTCCGCGCGTCACCTTCACCACGGTGCTCGGGGTGCCGCCGGGAGATCAGCCGCGCTCGCAGCGGTACCACCGCGCGCCTCCGAGTGCCGCTGAGCGCTCTCCCGATATCGCCGCTCTTTCACCCCGCTTGTCTGGGTGCAGCCGGGCGCTCTCCCGAGCTTGCCGCACTACCACCGTGCGCCTCCAGGTGCCGCTGTGCGTCCGGTCAACCCGACGCACGCTCATCCTGCTCCTCGGGGTGCCGCGGGACGCTCTCCCGAGCTCGTCGCGCTCCACCCTGCGCATGCGAGTACCGCTGGGTGCTCTCGGGATCTGGCCGCGGTACCACTGCGCGCCTCCGAGTGCGGCCGAGCGCTCTCCCGATATCGCCGCTCCTTCACCACGGTGCTCGGGGTGCCGCCGGGCGCTCTGCCGAGCTCGCCGCACTACCACCGTGCGCCTCCAGGTGCCGCTGTGCGTCCGGTCGACCCGACGCACGCTCATCCCGCTCCTCGGGGTGCCGCCGGGCGCTCTGCCGAGCTCGCCGCACTACCACCGTGCGCCTCCAGGTGCCGCCGAGCGCTCTCCCGGTATCGCCTCTCGTTGACACTGCGCGTCGGGTTGCCGCCAGGCGATCTCCCGAGCTCGACGCGCTACCACCCAGCGCCGGCGAGTGCCACCGGGCAAACTACAGACTCTTCAGGGCCCTAGGGAACACCACAGGCCCCTACGGAACCGTACGAGACTCTACAGGCCCTTAGGGAACACCACAGGCCCCTACGGAACCCTACACAACTCTCTGGAAACTTATGGAACCCTACAAGCTCCTACCAACCCCTGCGGGCACTTACACAACCCTACAGGTCCCTACGGAAATCTACGGGACTCTATGGGCCCTTAGGGAACCCTACAGATTTCGACGGAACCCTACGAGCCCCTCTGGAACCCTACAGAATACTCCAGGACCCGACAGCACTCTACAAGACCCTTAGCGACACAACGGAACCTCACTAAAACCCTATGGGCTCCTCCAGAACACTGCAGGTGCCTACGGAAACCTACAGATGGAATACTACCAGTCACTACGGAAACCTATGGCCCCTACGGAACTCTACGGAACCTGACAGAAACACTGTGCGCCCCTACAGGCCCTTGCGGGCACTTGCAGAACTCTGCAGGAACCCACGGAACTTTATGGAACCCTGCCAGCCCCTACGGAAGCCTAAAGACCCTTGCAGGCGGTTATGGAATGGTACAGGGCCCTAGGGAACTTTACCAGCCACTACGGAACTCTACGGGCCCCTACGGAACCCTGCAGAACCCTCCGGAACCTTACAGAATCCCACAGACTCCTGCGGGCACTTACACAATCCTAGAGGCCCCTACGGAACACTGCCAGCCCCTATGGAAAGAACCCTACGGGCCCCTACAGAACACTACTGGATCCTGCGGTACTCTACAGGCCTCTAGGAAACCTACGAAGCTCTACGGAGCCCTGTGGATCCTTACGGAACAGGACGGGCCCCTTCAGACCTCTGCGGGCGCTTATGGAAACCTACAGGACCCTACGGAACTGTACGAGACTCTACAGGCCCCTAGGGAACACCACAGGCCCCTACGGAACCGTACGAGACTCTACAGGCCCCTAGGGAACACCACAGGCCCCTACGGAACCCTACACAACCCTCCGGAAACATATGGCACCCTACAAGCTCCTACCAACCCCTGCGAGCACTTACACAACCCTACAGGTCCCTATGGAAATCTACGGGACTCTATGGGCCCCTAGGGAACCCTTCAGATTTCGACGGAACCCTACGAGCCCCTCTGGAACCCTACAGAATACTCCAGGACCTGACAGCACTCTACAAGACCCTTAGCAACACAACGGAACCTCACTAAAACCCTATGGGCTCCTACAGAACACTGCAGGTGCCTACGGAACCCTACAGACCCGTACAGACACCTACGGGCACTTACAGAACACTGCAGGCCCCTACGGAACCCTACAGGTCCATACAGAACCCCACAGGGCCCTACGGAACTTTACCAGCCACTATGGAACTCTACGGGTCCCTACGGAACCCTGCAGAACCCTCCGGAATCTGACAGAATCCCACAGACTCCTACAGACTTCTGCGGGCACTTAAACAACCCTACAGGCCCCTACGGAAATCTATGGGACTCTACGGGCCCCTAGGGAACCCTTCAGATTTCGACGGAACCCTACAAGGCCCTCTGGAACCCTACAGAATACTCCAGGACCCGACAGAACTCTACAAGACCCTTAGCAACACAACGGAACCTCACTAAAACCCTATGGGCTCCTACAGAACACTGTAGGTGCCTACGGAACCCTACAGACCCGTACAGACACCTACGGGCACTTACAGAACACTGCAGGCCCCTACGGAAATCTACGGGACTCTACGGGCTCCTAGGAAACCCTTCAGATTTCGACGGAACCCTACCAGCCCCTCTGGAACCCTACAGAATACTCCAGGACCCGACAGCACTCTACAAGACCCTTAGCAATACAACGGAACCTCACTAAAACCCTATGGGCTCCTACAGAACACTGCAGGTGCCTACGGAACCCTACAGACCCCTACGGAACCCTACAGACACCTGCGGGCACTTACAGAACCCTGCAGGCCCCTACGGAACCCTACAGGTCCATACAGAACCCCACAGGGCCCTACGGAACTTTACCAGCCACTACGGAACTCTACGGGTCCCTATGGAACCCTGCAGAACCCTCCAGAACCTTACAGAATCCCACAGACTCCTACAGACTTCTGCGGGCACTTACACAACCCTACAGGTCCCTACGGAAATCTACGGGACTCTATGGGCCCCTAGGGAACCCTATAGATTTCGATGGAACCCTAGGAGGCCCTCTGGAACCCTACAGAATACTCCAGGACCCGACAGCACTCTACAAGACCCTTAGCAACACAACGGAACCTCACTAAAACCCTATGGGCTCCTACAGAACACTGCAGGTGCCTACGGAAACCTACAGACGGAATACTACCAGCCACTACGGAAAACTATGGCCCCTACGGAACTCTACGGAACCTGACAGAAACACTGTGCGCCCCTACAGGCCCTTGCGGGCACTTGCAGAATTCTGCAGGAACCCACGGAACTTTATGGAACCCTTCCAGCCCCTACGGAAGCCTAAAGACCCTTGCAGGCAGTTATGGAATGGTACAGGGCCCTAGGGAACTTTACCAGCCACTACGGAACTCTACGGGCCCCTACGGAACCCTGCAGAACCCTCCGGAACCTTACAGAATCCCACAGACTCCTGCGGGCACTTACACAATCCTAGAGGCCCCTACGGAACACTGCCAGCCCCTATGGAAAGAACCCTACGGGCCCCTACAGAACACTACTGGCTCCTGCGGTACTCTACAGGCCTCTAGGAAACCTACGAAGCTCTACGGAGCCCTGTGGATCCTTACGGAACAGGACGGGCCCCTTCAGACCTCTGCGGGCGCTTATGGAAACCTACAGGACCCTACGGAACTGTACGAGACTCTACAGGCCCCTAGGGAACACCACAGGCCCCTACGGAACCGTACGAGACTCTACAGGCCCCTAGGGAACACCACAGGCCCCTACGGAACCCTACACAACCCTCCGGAAACATATGGCACCCTACAAGCTCCTACCAACCCCTGCGAGCACTTACACAACCCTACAGGTCCCTATGGAAATCTACGGGACTCTATGGGCCCCTAGGGAACCCTTCAGATTTCGACGGAACCCTACGAGCCCCTCTGGAACCCTACAGAATACTCCAGGACCTGACAGCACTCTACAAGACCCTTAGCAACACAACGGAACCTCACTAAAACCCTATGGGCTCCTACAGAACACTGCAGGTGCCTACGGAACCCTACAGACCCGTACAGACACCTACGGGCACTTACAGAACACTGCAGGCCCCTACGGAACCCTACAGGTCCATACAGAACCCCACAGGGCCCTACGGAACTTTACCAGCCACTATGGAACTCTACGGGTCCCTACGGAACCCTGCAGAACCCTCCGGAATCTGACAGAATCCCACAGACTCCTACAGACTTCTGCGGGCACTTAAACAACCCTACAGGCCCCTACGGAAATCTATGGGACTCTACGGGCCCCTAGGGAACCCTTCAGATTTCGACGGAACCCTACAAGGCCCTCTGGAACCCTACAGAATACTCCAGGACCCGACAGAACTCTACAAGACCCTTAGCAACACAACGGAACCTCACTAAAACCCTATGGGCTCCTACAGAACACTGTAGGTGCCTACGGAACCCTACAGACCCGTACAGACACCTACGGGCACTTACAGAACACTGCAGGCCCCTACGGAAATCTACGGGACTCTACGGGCTCCTAGGAAACCCTTCAGATTTCGACGGAACCCTACCAGCCCCTCTGGAACCCTACAGAATACTCCAGGACCCGACAGCACTCTACAAGACCCTTAGCAATACAACGGAACCTCACTAAAACCCTATGGGCTCCTACAGAACACTGCAGGTGCCTACGGAACCCTACAGACCCCTACGGAACCCTACAGACACCTGCGGGCACTTACAGAACCCTGCAGGCCCCTACGGAACCCTACAGGTCCATACAGAACCCCACAGGGCCCTACGGAACTTTACCAGCCACTACGGAACTCTACGGGTCCCTATGGAACCCTGCAGAACCCTCCAGAACCTTACAGAATCCCACAGACTCCTACAGACTTCTGCGGGCACTTACACAACCCTACAGGTCCCTACGGAAATCTACGGGACTCTATGGGCCCCTAGGGAACCCTATAGATTTCGATGGAACCCTAGGAGGCCCTCTGGAACCCTACAGAATACTCCAGGACCCGACAGCACTCTACAAGACCCTTAGCAACACAACGGAACCTCACTAAAACCCTATGGGCTCCTACAGAACACTGCAGGTGCCTACGGAAACCTACAGACGGAATACTACCAGCCACTACGGAAAACTATGGCCCCTACGGAACTCTACGGAACCTGACAGAAACACTGTGCGCCCCTACAGGCCCTTGCGGGCACTTGCAGAATTCTGCAGGAACCCACGGAACTTTATGGAACCCTTCCAGCCCCTACGGAAGCCTAAAGACCCTTGCAGGCAGTTATGGAATGGTACAGGGCCCTAGGGAACTTTACCAGCCACTACGGAACTCTACGGGCCCCTACGGAACCCTGCAGAACCCTCCGGAACCTTACAGAATCCCACAGACTCCTGCGGGCACTTACACAATCCTAGAGGCCCCTACGGAACACTGCCAGCCCCTATGGAAAGAACCCTACGGGCCCCTACAGAACACTACTGGCTCCTGCGGTACTCTACAGGCCTCTAGGAAACCTACGAAGCTCTACGGAGCCCTGTGGATCCTTACGGAACAGGACGGGCCCCTTCAGACCTCTGCGGGCGCTTATGGAAACCTACAGGACCCTACGGAACTGTACGAGACTCTACAGGCCCCTAGGGAACACCACAGGCCCCTACGGAACCCTACACAACCCTCTGGAAACTTATGGCACCCTACAAGCTCCTACCAACCCCTGCGGGCACTTACACAACCCTACAGGTCCCTACGGAAATCTACGGGACTCTACGGGCCCCTACGGAACCCTACAGATTTCGACGGAACCCTACGAGCCCCTCTGGAACCCTACAGAATACTCCAGGACCCGACAGCACTCTACAAGACCCTTAGCAACACAACGGAACCTCACTAAAACCCTATGGGCTCCTACAGAACACTGCAGGTGCCTACGGAACCCTACAGACCCCTACGGAACCCTACAGACACCTGCGGGCACTTACAGAAGCCTGCAGGCCCCTACAGAACCCTACAGGTCCATACAGAACCCCACAGGGCCCTACGGAACTTTACCAGCCACTACGGAACTCTACGGGTCCCTATGGAACCCTGCAGAACCCTCCAGAACCTTACAGAATCCCACAGACTCCTACAGACTTCTGCGGGCACTTACACAACCCTACAGGTCCCTACGGAAATCTACGGGACTCTATGGGCCCCTAGGGAACCCTATAGATTTCGATGGAACCCTAGGAGGCCCTCTGGAACCCTACAGAATACTCCAGGACCCGACAGCACTCTACAAGACCCTTAGCAACACAACGGAACCTCACTAAAACCCTATGGGCTCCTACAGAACACTGCAGGTGCCTACGGAAACCTACAGACGGAATACTACCAGCCACTACGGAAAACTATGGCCCCTACGGAACTCTACGGAACCTGACAGAAACACTGTGCGCCCCTACAGGCCCTTGCGGGCACTTGCAGAATTCTGCAGGAACCCACGGAACTTTATGGAACCCTTCCAGCCCCTACGGAAGCCTAAAGACCCTTGCAGGCAGTTATGGAATGGTACAGGGCCCTAGGGAACTTTACCAGCCACTACGGAACTCTACGGGCCCCTACGGAACCCTGCAGAACCCTCCGGAACCTTACAGAATCCCACAGACTCCTGCGGGCACTTACACAATCCTAGAGGCCCCTACGGAACACTGCCAGCCCCTATGGAAAGAACCCTACGGGCCCCTACAGAACACTACTGGCTCCTGCGGTACTCTACAGGCCTCTAGGAAACCTACGAAGCTCTACGGAGCCCTGTGGATCCTTACGGAACAGGACGGGCCCCTTCAGACCTCTGCGGGCGCTTATGGAAACCTACAGGACCCTACGGAACTGTACGAGACTCTACAGGCCCCTAGGGAACACCACAGGCCCCTACGGAACCGTACGAGACTCTACAGGCCCCTAGGGAACACCACAGGCCCCTACGGAACCCTACACAACCCTCCGGAAACATATGGCACCCTACAAGCTCCTACCAACCCCTGCGAGCACTTACACAACCCTACAGGTCCCTATGGAAATCTACGGGACTCTATGGGCCCCTAGGGAACCCTTCAGATTTCGACGGAACCCTACGAGCCCCTCTGGAACCCTACAGAATACTCCAGGACCTGACAGCACTCTACAAGACCCTTAGCAACACAACGGAACCTCACTAAAACCCTATGGGCTCCTACAGAACACTGCAGGTGCCTACGGAACCCTACAGACCCGTACAGACACCTACGGGCACTTACAGAACACTGCAGGCCCCTACGGAACCCTACAGGTCCATACAGAACCCCACAGGGCCCTACGGAACTTTACCAGCCACTATGGAACTCTACGGGTCCCTACGGAACCCTGCAGAACCCTCCGGAATCTGACAGAATCCCACAGACTCCTACAGACTTCTGCGGGCACTTAAACAACCCTACAGGCCCCTACGGAAATCTATGGGACTCTACGGGCCCCTAGGGAACCCTTCAGATTTCGACGGAACCCTACAAGGCCCTCTGGAACCCTACAGAATACTCCAGGACCCGACAGAACTCTACAAGACCCTTAGCAACACAACGGAACCTCACTAAAACCCTATGGGCTCCTACAGAACACTGTAGGTGCCTACGGAACCCTACAGACCCGTACAGACACCTACGGGCACTTACAGAACACTGCAGGCCCCTACGGAAATCTACGGGACTCTACGGGCTCCTAGGAAACCCTTCAGATTTCGACGGAACCCTACCAGCCCCTCTGGAACCCTACAGAATACTCCAGGACCCGACAGCACTCTACAAGACCCTTAGCAATACAACGGAACCTCACTAAAACCCTATGGGCTCCTACAGAACACTGCAGGTGCCTACGGAACCCTACAGACCCCTACGGAACCCTACAGACACCTGCGGGCACTTACAGAACCCTGCAGGCCCCTACGGAACCCTACAGGTCCATAGAGAACCCAACAGGGCCCTACGGAACTTTACCAGCCACTACGGAACTCTACGGGCCCCTACAGAACCCTGCAGAACCCTCCAGAACCTTACAGAATCCCACAGACTCCTACAGACTTCTGCGGGCACTTACACAACCCTACAGGTCCCTACGGAAATCTACGGGACTCTATGGGCCCCTAGGGAACCCTATAGATTTCGATGGAACCCTAGGAGGCCCTCTGGAACCCTACAGAATACTCCAGGACCCGACAGCACTCTACAAGACCCTTAGCAACACAACAGAACCTCACTAAAACCCTATGGGCTCCTACAGAACACTGCAGGTGCCTACGGAAACCTACAGACGGAATACTACCAGCCACTACGGAAAACTATGGCCCCTACGGAACTCTACGGAACCTGACAGAAACACTGTGCGCCCCTACAGGCCCTTGCGGGCACTTGCAGAATTCTGCAGGAACCCACGGAACTTTATGGAACCCTTCCAGCCCCTACGGAAGCCTAAAGACCCTTGCAGGCAGTTATGGAATGGTACAGGGCCCTAGGGAACTTTACCAGCCACTACGGAACTCTACGGGCCCCTACGGAACCCTGCAGAACCCTCTGGAACCTTACAGAATCCCACAGACTCCTGCGGGCACTTACACAATCCTAGAGGCCCCTACGGAACACTGCCAGCCCCTATGGAAAGAACCCTACGGGCCCCTACAGAACACTACTGGCTCCTGCGGTACTCTACAGGCCTCTAGGAAACCTACGAAGCTCTACGGAGCCCTGTGGATCCTTACGGAACAGGACGGGCCCCTTCAGACCTCTGCGGGCGCTTATGGAAACCTACAGGACCCTACGGAACTGTACGAGACTCTACAGGCCCCTAGGGAACACCACAGGCCCCTACGGAACCCTACACAACCCTCTGGAAACTTATGGCACCCTACAAGCTCCTACCAACCCCTGCGGGCACTTACACAACCCTACAGCTCCCTACGGAAATCTACGGGACTCTACGGGCCCCTACGGAACCCTACAGATTTCGACGGAACCCTACGAGCCCCTCTGGAACCCTACAGAATACTCCAGGACCCGACAGCACTCTACAAGACCCTTAGCAACACAACGGAACCTCACTAAAACCCTATGGGCTCCTACAGAACACTGCAGGTGCCTACGGAACCCTACAGACCCCTACGGAACCCTACAGACACCTGCGGGCACTTACAGAAGCCTGCAGGCCCCTACAGAACCCTACAGGTCCATACAGAACCCCACAGGGCCCTACGGAACTTTACCAGCCACTACGGAACTCTACGGGCCCCTACAGAACCCTGCAGAACCCTCCAGAACCTTACAGAATCCCACAGACTCCTACAGACTGCTGCGGGCACTTACACAACCCTACAGGCCCCTACGGAACACTGCCAGCCCCTACGGAAGGAACCTTACGGGCCCCTACAGAACACTACTGGCTCCTGCGGTACTCTACAGGCCTCTAGGGAACCTACGAAGCTCTACGGAGCCCCATGGATCCTTACGGAACAGTACGGGCCCCTTCAGACCTCTGCGGGCGCTTATGGAAACCTACAGGACCCTACGGAACTATACGAGACTCTAGAGGCCCCTAGGGAACACTACAGGCCCCTACGGAACCGTACGAGACTCTACAGGTCCCTAGGGAACACCACAGGCCCCTACGGAACCCTACACAACCCTCTGGAAACTTATGGAACCCTACAAGCTCCTACCAACCTCTGCGGGCACTTACACAACCTTACAGGCCCCTACGGAACACTGCCAGCCCCTACGGAAGGAACCTTACGGGCCCCTACAGAACACTACTGGCTCCTGCGGTACTCTACAGGTCTAGGGAACCTACAAAGCTCTACGGAGCCCTATGGATCCTTACGGAACAGTACGGGCCCCTTCAGACCTCTGCGGGCGCTTATGGAAACCTACAGGACCCTACGGAACTGTACGAGACTCTAGAGGCCCCTAGGGAACACTACAGGCCCCTACGGAACCGTACGAGACTCTACAGGCCCCTAGGGAACACCACAGGCCCCTACGGAACCGTACGAGACTCTACAAGCCCCTAGGGAACACCACAGGCCCCTACGGAACCCTACACAACCCTCTGGAAACTTATGGCACCCTACAAGCTCCTACCAAACTCTGCGGGCACTTACACAACCCTACAGGTCCCTACGGAAATCTACGGGACTCCACGGGCCCCTAGGGAACCCTACAGATTTCGACGGAACCCTACAAGCCCCTCTGGAAGCCTACACAATACTCCAGGACCCGACAGCACTCTACAAGACCCTTAGCAACACAACGGAACCTCACTAAAACCCTATGGGCTCCTACAGAACACTGCAGGTGCCTACGGAACCCTACAGACCCCTACGGAACCCTACAGACACCTGCGGGCACTTACAGAAGCCTGCAGGCCCCTACAGAACCCTACAGGTCCATACAGAACCCCACAGGGCCCTACGGAACTTTACCAGCCACTACGGAACTCTACGGGCCCCTACAGAACCCTGCAGAACCCTCCAGAACCTTACAGAATCCCACAGACTCCTACAGACTGCTGCGGGCACTTACACAACCCTACAGGCCCCTACGGAAATCTACGGGACTCTATGGGCCCCTAGGGAACCCTATAGATTTCGATGGAACCCTAGGAGGCCCTCTGGAACCCTACAGAATACTCCAGGACCCGACAGCACTCTACAAGACCCTTAGCAACACAACAGAACCTCACTAAAACCCTATGGGCTCCTACAGAACACTGCAGGTGCCTACGGAAACCTACAGACGGAATACTACCAGCCACTACGGAAAACTATGGCCCCTACGGAACTCTACGGAACCTGACAGAAACACTGTGCGCCCCTACAGGCCCTTGCGGGCACTTGCAGAATTCTGCAGGAACCCACGGAACTTTATGGAACCCTTCCAGCCCCTACGGAAGCCTAAAGACCCTTGCAGGCAGTTATGGAATGGTACAGGGCCCTAGGGAACTTTACCAGCCACTACGGAACTCTACGGGCCCCTACGGAACCCTGCAGAACCCTCTGGAACCTTACAGAATCCCACAGACTCCTGCGGGCACTTACACAATCCTAGAGGCCCCTACGGAACACTGCCAGCCCCTATGGAAAGAACCCTACGGGCCCCTACAGAACACTACTGGCTCCTGCGGTACTCTACAGGCCTCTAGGAAACCTACGAAGCTCTACGGAGCCCTGTGGATCCTTACGGAACAGGACGGGCCCCTTCAGACCTCTGCGGGCGCTTATGGAAACCTACAGGACCCTACGGAACTGTACGAGACTCTACAGGCCCCTAGGGAACACCACAGGCCCCTACGGAACCCTACACAACCCTCTGGAAACTTATGGCACCCTACAAGCTCCTACCAACCCCTGCGGGCACTTACACAACCCTACAGCTCCCTACGGAAATCTACGGGACTCTACGGGCCCCTACGGAACCCTACAGATTTCGACGGAACCCTACGAGCCCCTCTGGAACCCTACAGAATACTCCAGGACCCGACAGCACTCTACAAGACCCTTAGCAACACAACGGAACCTCACTAAAACCCTATGGGCTCCTACAGAACACTGCAGGTGCCTACGGAACCCTACAGACCCCTACGGAACCCTACAGACACCTGCGGGCACTTACAGAAGCCTGCAGGCCCCTACAGAACCCTACAGGTCCATACAGAACCCCACAGGGCCCTACGGAACTTTACCAGCCACTACGGAACTCTACGGGCCCCTACAGAACCCTGCAGAACCCTCCAGAACCTTACAGAATCCCACAGACTCCTACAGACTGCTGCGGGCACTTACACAACCCTACAGGCCCCTACGGAACACTGCCAGCCCCTACGGAAGGAACCTTACGGGCCCCTACAGAACACTACTGGCTCCTGCGGTACTCTACAGGCCTCTAGGGAACCTACGAAGCTCTACGGAGCCCCATGGATCCTTACGGAACAGTACGGGCCCCTTCAGACCTCTGCGGGCGCTTATGGAAACCTACAGGACCCTACGGAACTATACGAGACTCTAGAGGCCCCTAGGGAACACTACAGGCCCCTACGGAACCGTACGAGACTCTACAGGTCCCTAGGGAACACCACAGGCCCCTACGGAACCCTACACAACCCTCTGGAAACTTATGGAACCCTACAAGCTCCTACCAACCTCTGCGGGCACTTACACAACCTTACAGGCCCCTACGGAACACTGCCAGCCCCTACGGAAGGAACCTTACGGGCCCCTACAGAACACTACTGGCTCCTGCGGTACTCTACAGGCCTCTAGGGAACCTACGAAGCTCTACGGAGCCCTATGGATCCTTACGGAACAGTACGGGCCCCTTCAGACCTCTGCGGGCGCTTATGGAAACCTACAGGACCCTACGGAACTGTACGAGACTCTAGAGGCCCCTAGGGAACACTACAGGCCCCTACGGAACCGTACGAGACTCTACAGGCCCCTAGGGAACACCACAGGCCCCTACGGAACCGTACGAGACTCTACAAGCCCCTAGGGAACACCACAGGCCCCTACGG